>NC_056735.1:1988702198-1989002198 GCF_019279795.1 Protopterus annectens
CTGTAAAAATCAATTTTAGCAGTATATAAAGCCCAAAAAATATGTATTAGGTCATGAAATTTACACCCCACAGTGCATGTCTGCAAAGTTAAATTACCTAACAGTTACAGTAGCAGGCACCCCTGAAACTAATGTCAAGTGTCAGAATAACCTTCTAGTTTCAAAAATTGCTTTCCTCTCTATTTGGCACTGTTGCTCTCTGCTTAACATCATGCAAACATGGTTGGCATCGTTGCTTGGGTTTACGAACTACCAGTAAAAGCGATATTTGGAAATGGTGGTAAATCATTATTTGCTATTGCACTGTTTTAGTATTAGACATGCCTGGTGTTAGAAAGGAAGGTGCCCAACTTAGGGTACAGAGATGGGTTGTTGAGGGGTCCAGAATACTTATTGAACTCCTGGTAAAGTGCCACAGCCAAAGGCTTCTGCTGGGGGAGGGGGCAATTCTGGCCCACAGTACAAGTCTGAGGCTTGAAATAGTTTGGTCAAGGCTGTATCCAGTGCAACTGGCATCCCATGCACTGGAGAACAGTGTAGGCACCACTTCAATGACCTAAAAAGGGGTAAGAGAGAAATACCCAACCACTGGTTGGATGAGCTTCAGACTAGCAACATCACAGTTGTGTAAGTAGGCAAATAAAGAGAATTTGTAATGCATAGAAAGCTAAATATAGGCAAGACTGGTATGCATAATGTTCTTCTGTTCTTTTATTTTTCATCCACAGGTAATTCTGAAATAGCTGTGGATAGGCAGGCCCATGCTGATTGTTTAGAGAGACTAAGGGAAGCAAGTGGTATGTATGTCGCAGAAGAGAATTGTAGCTTTAAAATAAAAAATGTATTTTCTCTACAGTAGTAGCAAAGTAAGCATGCATATTCTAACAGCAAAAGCAGGTATGCATGCATCACTCTGTCGCACAAACTAACATTAGGAGTCAAGTGTAAGACTGTAGTCAGAAGTTGTGAGTTTAAATACCATGAGTAACAGCTATACAATACTCCAGTTTTTTATCAATATTGCATAAGTTAAATTCTACACAAGTGGCATAAATGCCCTGCTCTTTACTTTAATCTGTATAACTGGGCCAGGCATATGTGCAATATCTACACATTGCAAGGATTACTTTGTAAAATCCATGATTATAGTTTGTAGTTGTTAGGAAGAATAATTAACTGTAAAACTTCAGATAAAATAGTTATATTATTGTGATAATGCATTGTATGTCAGCTATGATGGTACTGATTTTATCGTTTTTTTTCTCTCACCCAAACCTTTATCTTTTTTTTTTTTAATTATTTTCTATTAAGTATCATCAAAATGTCTCCATGTCATCCATCTGTAACAAATCATTACATGCTTCACAGCACAGGGAGGTAGTCAAACCCCAATGGCCCACTCCACCGGCTCCAGCACCAGTGTCTAGCACATTTGGCACCGAACCTGGTAGTACTGCTTGTGCTGCTCCTGCACTACCTGCACCCTCAGATAGCACTATCCCAACAGCTAGTGCTGTGCTACCTCTGGAAGAACTGGCAGAGGTGGGGATTTCATCACCTGCCAGGAGATGCCAGGGTTGGTGCATAGGGTCATGCATGGCATCATTGATGTATGCCTACACTACATGGAGAAACTGCTCTCCTTCATGGTTTGTAGGAGGATGAGACATCAAGCACTCTAGCAGCCAGTGGAGTAAGGGGATGGAGATGACAGTGCTGTGGGTGAGGACTAGATTTTCACTGTCCCCATGTTTGATGGACATGGGCTTGCATTGTCCCCTCTCTCACCCTAATAATGGTGGCCCCCAAGCTTTTTTCCATCACTGTCCCTGTGTCTTGTCTTGTGTCCTGTTTGTTTGCATTTGTTTCCTCACCTACCCATCTTACCTGACCCAGAAATACCAACATCCCTTACCCAACATTCCTCTCTTACTGAAGTTAAAAAAAAAAAAGTCCAACAAAAAATATCATCCCATATATATCTTACCATTTCTCACGTGTCTTCTTGACACTTGATTTGGTCAAATCGGCTAAACAACATGAGTGCATTGTTGTCACCACTCTTTGTGGAGTTAAAAGTCCAAATTCAACTAATATGCTGTACATATTTTCATTTTACACTGTTGAAGAAATGGATAGCAATGGTTCTTTCCTACATCCCTCCTGCACATTCCAATATTGCTTTCCCTTTCTTCATCACCCTGCATGCCCCCCATTTCACCACTTTCTTATCTACTCCATTTTAACACCTATAATCTGGTCAAAAAAAATAGAATTACATGCAACACATATAAGTACCAAAAGAACCAATGGAGCTGTTCACTTTTTGCCCTCTTTATTTGCGCAGAGTTTGACATCATGTATCAATGCCAAGTGACAGTGCATGTCTCTTCTGTGGTGCAGTTACCTCTGCACAATGCCACCTAAACATCCTGTGCTACATCAACACACAGTAATACATACTGAATGTAGTGTAAGTAATAATTTCATTACATTATCACTACTTATGTAAAAGTATTACATGACCTGGATTTGAACATTATATCCTCTGGGCTCCAACAGAAATGTGTCAATGCATTTACACCTGAGGCCACAGAGTCAGCTAAGCAGCAGGTATGTTTCATACCCTCAATACTGAGAAGTCTCAGAATTTTAGCAATGAGGCTTGCATTTGCACACAGCTTAACTACATGGAAACAGGGAAAGCAGTACAAATCTGTATCTTGCGTGCACAAACACTTTGCCACCCATCATGCAAACCCACTGCTTGGTGGTGCACTGTGCAAAGTGGTCAATAGCATGCGTTAATTTCAATTTACTGTCCATTTAGTGTTCATGACATGAAACTACATGTGGAAATAAACAAAATTAAGGCACTATCTATGAAAAAAACAAATATTTACAATGCAGCTATCTGTTACCTCCCCCCACGCATTGCAACCTTGGTCTCTCAGGACTTATTCACAAATATATCAACTACAACAACTGTGTTTGTGTGTCTGTCTAGTCAGAAGAGCATAATTGTGTATCATGCAGTCACCACTCCAATCCCATGGAATACCAATATTTTCACAGCTGGACATGCCTACACATCCATTTCATGCAGGCTGCCCAACATCTTTTGTCCAACATCCACTACTGATATCATCCACTATAAGTTGTCCTGCAGCCATATAAAAGTCATACTTGTGTCATGGCACTTTCTTAAAATACTGAGTTCTCTAGTCTGTGTACTTAGAACAGTAGGGGTTCTGCTCTCACTGCAGACAACTTGGAGGTGTGTGTGTGTCTATCTAATCTGAGGACCATAAGTAGGTATCCTGCAGTTACCACTCCAATCCCATGGATTGCCAATATTTTGATCCTTGCACATACCTACACATCTATTTCATGCAGGTTTCTCAACATCTTCTCTCCAACATCCACTGCTGATGTCATCCACTATAAGTTGTCTTGCAGCCCTGTAATAGTCAGACTTGTGCTGTGGCACTTTCCTAAAATAGTTGGTGTACTTAGATACATAGGGGTTCTATTTTCACTGCACACAACCTGTGTGAGTGTGTGAGTGTGTGTGTGTGTATGTGTGTGTGTGTGTGTGTGTGTGTGTGTGTGTGTGTGTGTGTGAACTTGCTTGATATTAAAAAGAGCATTTTATACCAGCCTGTAAGACACTGCTATTACCATCTTCTTCTCACCAGACTCTGCTGATATGCTGTGTTTCCATCAGGGCAGGGTCAGAGACTGGTCTATAGGACAGACACAACTCATCTCATCCTATAAGATACAGATTACAGTGACATGGTGTTCAGTCTATCGATATGCATCATGGCATGGTTTGTAGTCCCTGTATTTTCTGGGCAAGAAACCCTTGTGGGCTCTCCAGCTGCTGCAGGTATTGGTGAGTTGCATGCAAAAGGGAGCATTATACTATTAATGTTCCAATGAGGATCGAGTACAGTGCTGTTATAACAATGTCAGAACTGGATACGATGTCCTGACTTATGAGGTGCATGACATAGCCTTTCCATACCATTGTGGAAACGTGGTGGTCAAAGTTCAGATTGCTGTCTACATGTGTTGGCAGATCTTGCACCACTGAATTTGAGCCTTGTGGGGAAGGGGGTGTTTTTAATGCTAGAATTAGTGGGAAATTCCACTTTCCAGAAGAAAAATATAGTGACATTTTTTTGCATTTATTTGTAGACTGGGTAGCTTTGCCAGCAATATTTTGACCATGTTAGCCCCTCCTGTTATATGTTAACATCATTGATAGACTCAATGATTGCACCCAATATGCAATAATCAGCAAACATGACAAGTCAAAGGCCATATACTTTAGAGTGGACTGTCAAGAAATAGATTCCAAACAGTAAAGGGCCCAACGCAGATCTTTGGGGTACGCCAATGGTGACAGCTCTACTGGTAGAGGTTGATTCACCAACTTTCACAGTATGTGTTCTATCAGTGAGCCAATTTGTTAACTATCAAGTGACATAAGGGTTAATCCCCATTTGAGAGAGTTTCTCAGTGATACCTGAGTGGGGGATTGTCTCCAAATCATACTCCAGATCAAGATAGGCAGTATGCACTGTCTTATCTTTGTTCAAGCCTATCACACAGAATCAGTGAGCTATGACAACATCACAGATCACCTGTAGTGTGACTCAGAACATACACACTGGTTGGGTACACACTTTAACACACCCTCCACATGCATTCATTTGAATGTGTGTGTGGGGGGGCTGTATCTGATGCATGCATGTTCAGACACATGTTGACTTTCCTCATCTGTGAGATAGACCAACATGTAACCATGGAGCTTTTCAAAATGGACACTGCTAATACCCGGGTGTGTGCAAAAGACATGTGTGAGTTGTTAATGCTACATCCATGTCTGTTACATCTGTTAGATGTCCTCAGTGAGGTAATTGATGGCATGCATGATGATGACATTATCATCTTGCAGAACCTGACCAGGCCAAGGCATTTGATACAAATCCACACTGAGGTATTCACTCAACAATGTTAGATGTGGCTATAAACACCTATATCACCAAATTAAATGTGAGAAATGACCTATATATTGAGTCCAGTGATCAGATCCATACATTAGGTCTGTGTGCTAGGCCTTTTTCTGTCCATTATTTAAGTCATAGATGTCAAGAATGACATGCACACTCTGTGTCCAAGCAGCTATTGGGAGGACTACAGATTGTGGGCATTCATTGACTCCAACTGTGATATTGGTATAAAACAGACAGTATCAACTCACAACAAAGATTGCTGCCACAGACATAACAACACATAACATGGGGGTTTGTTACATTATGAAAATGAATGCACAACCCAGTGATAATATAAACATCACACCCCTTTAAGCTGTAACTGTGTTCCATTTGTTGGAGACTTCTGCTGACATTACAGTCATATTCAGGCAAATTAGTTTTCACAGCTTCACAGTATGCAGTCAACCCTGATTGTATATGACATCTCTGATAGATGTCCATTGTTCATGTCAGGATGCTTATATCACAAAGACATCCTTCTCCATTGTTATGCTACATTTTCTGACAGTCACATAATATACATTTTCACTGTGCAGTAGTTACCAAACCATGCTGATCAATGATTAGTGCTTCTGCTACAACTGTGTTCCATTTAGATGCCCTCCTCTGCTGTACATTATGATATTTCACCTGTCCTCATTCCCTGTGCTCATTCCTACAATTCATCTGTGTGTCCCAGCTCAATACACACATTTCCCCTAACTGTTTATTGTAAATGGCAGTCCATGTACCCTTACAGACCATTTACACAACTTTTATACAGAATGCTTGGAATGGGATTCCACAATACTTTGCACTGTATACACTGTCCTGTAACGGGTTTGGACCATATACATAGCTATATGATAAACCTTGGTAATCAGTGTGGCATTCCATGCAATTCTGCTAACCTAGTTTGCTCAGAGGTAAACATGTTTTCTCTCTGTGTTGCTTTGGGTCTATATTATATGTTCAAAGACTATTTTTTTCGAACACTTAAATGCCGACATGTAAACAGTGAAAGCTGTAAACCGTAAACAGACACTTCCACGAATTGGCTGTTATTAAGAATTGCCCTTTTTCCAATGCAGAGCAATCTTGGAGTCGGTATATTTAGTTAGGGAGGTGTGGGTGTTGATTAGTGTTTTAAAGTTTGTTGTTAGGTTTTACGGCCAAGCAAATTTTTTCCCTTGGAAAAAAATTACGGAAGTGGCCATTCGCAGTTTACAGTATTCACTGTTTATGTGTCGACCTTTCTGTTTTCAAAGAAAATAGTCTTTGAGCATATAATATAGACCCATTGCTTTACATGGTTCCCTGTCTCACAACATTGCTGGCAGCCATGAAACCACTCTTCTTTATGTTTAATCATGGTGCATGGCATGAATATGCAATTAGTGCTGCTGCTCAGCATGCCAACATGTAAACTCCATGTAGGCTTCACAGGAAACCTACACAGTGTTTATTGAATCCTTTTAAATTACTAAACGCAATGTATGACATACAACTTACTAATAATACAGTTGTGGTTAAAACACTGTAGGATAATGATCATTTTGTTTATGCTTATATTTTCTGCAGTCTTTTATTTTTTTGTTGTTGTTTATAGATTGTAGTTGAAAAAAATATTGTTATACTCCTGCAGTGAAAATACAGCATATATGATGGCCATAAATTAAATTCAGAGACAATAAACAAACTCTAAGTTAATAGTCATTGATACTTGATTCTAAATGTAAAATGTTTCCACATGACTTGCAAAAAAATAATGTGATGAAATAGAAATTTAGTTTTCCATGAAAAATAGATTAGGTAGTCTTTATCTCCAGGAATTATGCAATCATTTGCATTTAATTCTTGTTATGCTAGGAAGGCTAAGAAAGTTAATCTTGCTGCTGTATTAATTAATATCCAATATACTTTCATAATAAGATTCAACTGCAGTTTAAGTATCAACACTTTCTTTTTCATCATACATAATTTAGGTAACACCATAAAGATAACACCTGAGTATTTATTGCAGGACATAAGTTTTCAGAGTTCTCACATAAGATTTAGAAGGTGAAGTTTCATTAGTGCAGGTTTCAAGACATTTCAAAATGCTTACTCATCTATTGTGGTTCATTACCCATTTATAGTCAGTCTTATTGAATTCACTGTTCCTTGGTTTATCATTATTGCCAATTAACATTATCTCGGCTTTGGAACTGTTCATTTGCAGTATTTCTTTCTCTTGCTCTCTTGATGCAGATACTGGACTGCAAATTCTAGTGGTTGACCTTGTTTTTCAACAATCAGTGCACTGTTGCTAACACATAGAAATGACGCTGCACCACTATTGCAGCTGAGATTTTTTTTATTTAAAGTAGTGACATGGTCTGAAATATTCCAGTTCAGACTCTGATAACCATTTTCAACACTGGCAATATTATAACCTACTATAATACATTTTTTTGCAGAAGACAGAATTAGTAAAATAAGGTGAGTCAATTAAAGCAAGCAAAAAAACAGCTTAACATAAAAAGTGCATTTAATTTATGTTGCTCATTAGTAAAATAATTTTCTATAGAAATCAAATGCAAATTCAAACAGAAAGCAAATGTCAGCATTATTAAGTCATCTGTAACCAATGACAACCAATGACTCCAGACATTCATTAAACTAATGAAACAATACCAGGTTTATATTTTATGTCTGGACTTTACTTGCCGATTTGAATCCTAGTCTCCATATTAGGTATGATCATAGGTTCATAGATGTGTATTAGGCTAATGGCCCTGGAGCCTTTACAAGTCTAGCCCCAAAAAATTGCCTAGGTCCCATGCCACCCAATGTTACCATGCCACCCGATGTTAAACACATGAAATCCTCATTGTTATCAATATAAAAGTCTCATATTTCAGAAATTTAAATAACTATATTTAATTTTGCTGACCTGTCAAAACAATAAAAATATGTTTTCTACAATTATTGTACCGTAACATGTCAACTTTGTAAAAGACAAAAATGCAGACAGAATTGTATAAAATCTTCGCTATCCCTTTTTTTCATGAGGCTCTGTGGATAAGGTAATTGATTTAGGCATGTTTTATTTCAAAATGAATATTTACTATCAGAGCTTTAAACTTATTAGAAATAGTACCTAAAATTTATTATGCATTTTAAATTAAGTATAGTTATACCAAAATATTGTTTACTTTCTTATTCTTTTGAAGATAAATCAGAAGTAAATATTTTGGTACATTTTCAGAAGTTATTTTCAGCTTTGTTTTGCATGACAGTCTAAAGACTTTTCATAGGTTTTGTGTCTGGAATACAGTGTAGAGTGAACATCTGGCATTATTAAGCAAATAAATAAATAAAATAACTAATTAAAAAAGAGATTAGTAATATTGAACTAAATCTAGAGATATCATGTAAAGTATTTTGTTCTGAAGTACCAAAATGTATCTAGTTGCTACTTTTTTTAATTCATACCATACTGACTGAACCACTGCTGTGCACGAAAACTGCAGCAAATGTAAAACAACCAACTATGCTGCATGGCATTTGCTTTTGTCCAGTTTTGTTTATAGCATGTTAAATTAAATGTCTTATTATGTAATCCTCCTGAACTTTAGCCAATGTCATAATAGTGTCAAATAGCTTTGATAGGCATACTGGAAGGTTAATGTTTGAACTCTCCTTGTTGACCAGTTACTGCTACATCTCAGGACAGGTTTTTGATTGTTAAATGAAGGAAGGAAAAACAGCCTTTATTTACTTTTATATATGAAGGTGGTATTAGAGCAGTTTCCTTGAATGAAATAAAAATACGAATATATACACATTTTGTATATGTAATGTGACGAATGATACATATCTGATGGTAACCGCCTAACCGAGAACCAGTATAAAGTTAGAATAAAGATTTCCCTCTTATTAGAGCAGTATGTGCAGACCAAAAAAGGCCATGGTGGGAATTTAATAAAGCCTACATGTTTTTTGTGTAGGCATTGCGCCTCAATGCTTACACAGATATGAACATATTAATATTTAGTAAGCGCTGCTGAGTGGTGCCCACAAATATGGAAAATTTTGTGGCATGCAAATTGCCTCATAAGCAGGTGAATCTCATTCAAATGAGCCAGGCAGAGTGATCCAACAAGAAGAAAGCATCTGTTCAGACCCAGTGTCAGTGTCCATAGTGTATGCTCAAATATTCTACATACAGGACTTTAGACAGAAAAAAGGGGGTCTAAAACTGTAGAAATATGGACATAAATCCCGTGAAAATGTAATACCACATACGCATATGAGCAAAACTATAGTTCTGTATGCCAGAAAGATTTAACGGAATATGTTAAATTATTTTTTTTTTAATAATCTCAGTATGTTTGCACTATGCATTTCAGTGTGTAAACATTCTTAATGGAAACAAAAAGGAAAAAAAGAATTTTATACTATGTGACAAAAATGTATTATAGGATCTTGCCTGGGGTCCCTACAATGGTGCATTGCCACTATTGCCAAGGTGAAAGGGCTTTGAATGTGTAGTTTCCAGGCCGTCAGCATGGATATGTATGTAAATGAGGTAGACTTATTGAATAGCAGAAAGGAGTAACTGTGTCCGCATATCTCCTCTGTGTAGGGTCTTACAGCTGTGGATGTTAAAACAGGATGTGGCTAACATCAGGGGGGTTGTCCTTTCACTTCTAAGCTCTTTTAAACTTAGGGTGTGCATGTTTGCATGGAGCACCACCTAGCTGAGCGTGTTCTTAAAACTGGATGTATTCAATCAGAAATGTTGACATTTGTATAAGCTATGTTGTGCAGTGTGGTACTGTGAGTGGCATTGCACACTGAAATAGGGCCATTAAATGATGTTAATTATATTGTAAGCAGGTGGAATGCATCATAGTTAGCTAATCACACATTCTGCAACTACAGCAGAGCTGTATAAAGTGTGCATACACCCTACATTCTGTTTTTCCCCCAGTACTCTGGACCATTGCAGCACAGACTTGGGAATTTTAACTGAGATAATGCTAGGGGCTGCTGTATAGGTTCATAGGTGTGTACTATGCTAATGGCCTTGGGGCCTTTACAAGCCTAGCCATAGGTTTACTCTGGCATCATGCTACCCAACCTTAGTTCCCAGTGCCTCTGTTGAGTAGAGCCACTGAAGTTATCCTCAGGGTGAATTTTCTATTTCCCATCCACTCATCGAGATTTCTCTTGAAGATGGTCAGTGAGGTGCTTTGCTTGACATATATAGGAAGTCTATTCCATAGCATTGGCAGTCTCTGGATTATGAACTTGTCCCTCCAGTATGTTCTGTTGATTGTGGCAATAAGGTTGAGGTCTCTGGAGCATGTGGTGCGGAAGGATTGGGATTTCTTTAGATGTAGCATCTCTAACAGACCTGGGTCAGACATGGCTTTGTAAGTCAAGCAGAGATCACCTCTAAGTAGGTGATATGAGCCAGAGAATAGCTGGAAATTTTTGAGTCTGTCCATATAGGACAAGTGTTTAAGGCCTAAGATCCTCTTTGTGAGGTGCTTTTGCGGCCTCTCTAGTTGTTACAGGTGTCTAGTGAGGTAAATGCCAAATGGGACATCGTAATCGAGGACTGGCCTAATGAGGGAAGAGTAGAGGGAGACAATGATCTCTTTCTTCCTGGATGCAAAACCCTTGATAATGAGATATGCCACATAGAAGGACTTTCTGACCACAGTGGCAATGTGGTGATCGAAAGAGAGGTTGCTGTCAACCTGTGTTCCCAGATCTCTTATAACGCTTTCTGTGTTCAGTGGACTACCATTGATGTGGTAATTCATAGGAACTGGGTTTTTCCCAAAGGGGATGACAACACATTTTTTGGCATTGAGCTTAAGCCATGGTTCTGAAACCAGTCATTGATCTCATTGAGGCCATTCTGTAGGATGTCAACATCACTTGGGGAGATAATAATAGTTCCCAACTTGGAAATCATCTGTAAACTTTGTCAGCCAGAGTCCCTTTGTGCTGGCCTGTACTTCAGAGAAGTAGATACCAAACTGGAGAGGACTCAGGCCCAAACCCTGTGGGACACCACTTATGACTAGTTGGCAGTCTGACCGGGAGTTAGCTATTTTCACACTGTGGGTTCTATCTGTGAGCCAGTTTGCAACCCCCCTAGTGAGATAGGGGTTGATACCTAGCTTAATGAGTTTTTCTATGATTCCTGGGTGTAAAATGGTATCAAAGGCCTTGGCCAGATCAGGGTAGGTTGTATGAACCACCATGCCTTCATTCACAACTCTGGTGACTGACTCAAAGAAGTCGACCAAGTACAGCAGGTATGATCTACCCTCACAAAAACAAACTGTGTGGGATCCAGAGTTTGGAGATTTCTTATATCCTTGTTTATTAGGTCCATGATGATGTGTTCCATAGCTCTGCATAACAGACTCATCAGTCTAATGGGGCAATAGTTCCCAGGGTCTGTATTCACTCCACATTTGTGGAAAGGAATGACTGTACCAGTGCGCCATTCGGTAGGGATAAAGTCTAAGGTGAGGCTGTGATTGAACAGGGCGCACAGGTGAGGTGCCAGTTCATGCTGTAGTTCATATAGAACACAGCCAGGGATATTGTCATTTCCCATAGAAGCTGTATTCTTGGCCTTGGACAGTGCTGCTTTAACCTGTGCAGCAATAATACTGGGTACCTGTCAATCTACTGGTATTGTGATTGGTTCTTTGGGGGGGGTAAAGTTGGCACTGAATCTATCTGCCAGTATATTGGCAATATCTGCTGGCTCAGTATAGGAGGTACCATTGTGCAGTAGCTCAGAGCAAATCTGGGTATTGACATGGAGATTCTTTACATAACTACAGAAGGTCTTGTGGTTGTCTTTACTATCTGCTGCAATTCTTTTTCATTGCTAGCTTTAGAGGATTTGATGAGGGATCTCAACTTTTTGTTGAGGCTGATAAGGGAGTTTTTCCAGTCTTGGGACTTCACCTTATTCCACATCAGTTTCCTCCTTCTGTTGTAGAGTTAGTTTATGGCAGCAGACCTCCAGATTGGCTTCCTTTTTTGTTGGAGAGCATCTTGGTTCTATTGGATATGGTGAGATCCATGCATTTGTGTACATATTTGTACAGTGCATTGGTGTATGATTGATGGTCATGCAACTATTCTCCATTTTCATGGGTGCCATGAAGTTAACCACCTCTGTTTTTTGGAGCCTAAATTTAGCTTTGGAGAAGTTTTCCATGGTGGTTACTTTTGCAGGAGGGGTGGATTTCCAAGGTGATTAGTTTGTGGTCGGATCTAACTGGGGAGGAGTTGACTATTGGTGTAGAGCAGTGGTTGCCCATGTTAGTAATGACTAGGTCAAAGATGTTGCTACCTCTAGTGGGGATAAGTATGAACTGGTCCAGGTCATTGGAATTAATGAACTCCAGGAAACATTGGGCAAGTGTATTGGTACATGAGTAGTTTTCCCAGTTAATGGAGGTGTAGTTGAAGTTGCCCAGTATGAGAGTGTTAGGTTGAAATCTAATATTCTCCAGGGTGCTTAGGAATGTGATGTGTGTGTCTTGGAACATGCTTGGGGACCTATAGCAGGCTATGACCTGAATCACTGTTTACCCAATGTTAGCTGCACCTGAAGTATCTCTGATGCATTATGTAGGGCTACCAGTCTGGAGGTGTGCACATCCTTTATGAATATGGAAACACCACCACCTTTGGAGCTTCAATTCAAGTCCTAGGACCAAAAGGTGTGGAATGAGTTATAGCCTGGTAATGCAGGAGTACTTTCTGCTGCCTGGAACCAGGTCTCTGTTACAGCACAATTGTCGATATTCTCCATTTTAAGGAGTGCTTCGAGCAAGTGCATTTTGAGATTTAGACTTCTAGCGTTGAGCAGCATACCCCTCAGATTGCATTTGTTTGTAGCTTTTACAGTGGTAATTTGGTCTTTGGAACACCGCTTAAAAAAGGCTCTATAGGAGTGGCAAGAGCCTTGGCCAGTATCAGGAAGCCCAGGGGTGACAGATGCAGGCCATCTCTGGCAAAGCATCGAGGTCTGTCAATCATGTAATCCCAGAAAGATACTGGCTCCCCTTAGAATGACACCAGAAACTTAGCCTATTGTTGAAATCAATCATTTTCTGCTTGTACTGTGGTATCATTCTGGGTGATGGTAGGATGCTGCTCAGGGCTAGGGTCATACACACCTGGGTTCCATAATCTGGGAGATCCTCCATGTCTCCTTTCATGTAGTCCAGGGAGGTATTTCTCAGGTTATTCACACCCACATGTACAATGGCAGAGTCATATTTGTACCTGTTGTTGAGGGACCCGAGTGCGTGCATTATGTGGCAGATCTTGGCATCTGACAGGCAGGTGACTGTTACTTTCTCCTTATTCAACCTAGTTAGTGGGACATCAGTGTGCCTCACTATTGAGTCACCTATGACTAGTGTGTTGGGCATGCTGTTTTGCCTTAGGGTCTTTGGTTGAGTGTCACACTGTTTAGTAGAGTTATGTGTCTTGCGATTAGTGTTGTGTTGTGGTTGGTTGAGTGCATTTCTGCCTTGACGGTCCCTGCTGTTTGTGCAGATTTTTATTGAGAGCCTCCACGAAGGTGGCTGTGAGGTTTGTGTTTTTTTTGTGAAGGGCATTGCTGATGTGTGTTCTGGAGGGCTATGTGTTCCATTTGGTGTGGTGCAAGTGTTGACCTTCTCCTCTTGATCAGCTATTCCAGTCTTGGCTGGAGAGTGTGTGGCTTCCAATTTGTATATATAAGTGCATCTCTCCGAAGTCTGAGTTTTGGGAGGTAAGAGGAGAGGGTTATCGGTGTACATGAGGCAGTTGCTACATTGCCTCATGATGCCCAAGTTCACCAGGTTAATAGAAGAAAGCACAAGGAACTGACCTTTAGACATGCCTGGAGGGATGGGCATTAATAATAAGTACTGGAGATGATTCATTGTAGAAAGTTTAGTGCTGGTAGCACTTTGTGTGCTACAATAATTTCTACAAGAAGTCTGGTAAAGTGCTAGACTAATAAACTAGTAAAAGTGCAGGAAAGGAGAGAACTAGCAGATCTAAGGGAAAAACTGAAGAGCAGACTTTGGCACCACTCAGAAGCTTACAAACAGTCCTGGATACAACAAATCTGTATCTGGACTAGACTAGTTACAGGTCTGCTACTCTGTATGTGCTAGATGCTAGAAGTCAATGATGCTGCTGCTGCTGACAATAGGCCATGGGAGTGAAAGAGAAGAGAGTTCAGGCCCAAGGTATCCTTCCAGGAGCTACATGAGCTGGAAATCATAGAGCGTTACAGAGTTGACAGTGACATACTACAAGAACTAAGTGAGCTCTGCCACCCTCAACTCAGATGCAAAGCCAACAGAGGGGAACCCAACCAAGTGGAAAAAAAAGGTATGTGTAACCCTTAGGATATTAACTACTGGTTCTTTCCAAAGAACAAATGGGGTCATGATGGGTGTCTCACAGGCATCTACATCCAGGATACTCCACCAGTTCCTGGGTGGCATGCTACTACATGCCAGTGAGCACATATCTTTTCCCCTCACTGCTGAGGCAAGGGCCAGCAATATGCAACACATCTACCATGTAGCACACTACCCTGAAGTACTGGGTGCCATAGATTACCCTCATGTACACATCAAGGAACAACCTGGTGAGGAGTGTAGAATCTGTCAATCCCAAGGGGTATCACTCCATCAACTGACAGGTCATGTCAATGCCCAGGAGATTATTCTGAATGTGTGTGCTGGCAGCCCCACAGTTATAATGACTCCCATATGTGGCACGCATCACAGCTGTACCAGATTTTTGCTAGGGGTGGATATCCCACATGGCCATTTACTTGGGGATGCTGGCTATGCCCTGGAAACATGGATGGATGTCATAATGAGGCACCAGCACAAACCAGCGACATCATAGAGTGTGCGTTTGGGCTTCTGAAGTCACAGTTCCAATGCCTCACTATATCTGGCAGAGCCCTGCAGACCTCTCCAGCCACATGTGCACATATGTTCACAGTATGTGCTATGCTACAAAATCTGATCCTACAGAAACAGCTGCAGCAGGATCAGCAAAAGGAAGGAATACACAGCCGCACACCATTGCCTAGGTCACCACAGCCACAGTCACAAGAGGATTCAGAGGAGAAACTCGCTGCTGATGTCCCTGTAGTCAGACATAGGCATGCTCAGTATACCCTGCATTTGGCTAAGAAACAACGCATAACACATTCATTGACACCCTAGGGACCTAGGGACTAACACCTTACTCGTACTCACACACATATATTAAAATTGATGCCAGGCAACCCACACAACCTGTACCTAACCATGTATTAGCTGTGTAGTGCTTACATCAGACAGAGTCAGTTCTGAACTACAGTTCTGTCGACTGCTGCATTTGCAAGGCAAGTCCCTAACCTACACAGTACTTGAAAGGATTACTATGAAATGGTATTTTATGTATGGATCTACTACATTTATGCAAGTAAATTCAGTGGGCTATTTGGACAGAAGTAGCATCCACATGGGAAAACAGAATAAAATTTGCTAGGCTTCAGGCATGGAATATTCACTACATCAGTAAAGGGAGATGCTAAATAGTAGGGTTACATGATATTTGGACTACTGTGCATCCCAGCAGAACATGCGGTGCTGTACCCTCACCCCAACACAGCAGTATTCTCATATAGCTGCTTCAACAGTAACTCATCAATGGTATATCAACAGTCCAGGCAATCTCATGACAGTAACACAGAAATTGATCATACGTTATATGTCTCACTTAGCACAGGAATAATGATGTACATATTTATGCTGTTGATTGTGTGATGAATGACTCCTCTCTGGCTGGCAGCTTGTGTGGCTAAGTGGACTAGGGAAGTTAGCATGGGTGATGGTGCTGATGATCCTAATCCAGAATTATCCACATCTTTTGGATATGAGGTATTATTATATTGTTTTAAATACAGTCTGTGTGTGGTGTAACATTATTAACCTCTGTCACATATTAATTACATCAGATAGCTAAAGAATGCCGTGGACAATTTTAGCGAAGTGCAGTACTGCATAAAGAGTGACAGATGTCATTGTCTGTAACACACAAAATCCCAGACTGGAGTACAGGTAGGTGTGGGCTGGAGTAAGTTTATAAGTACTGACAATCCCACTGGGCATGCTCATGAACTTCATTAAACAGAGCACAATTCTGTTGCCCTTGCTCAAAATGACCTGTTATGTATAGATATGTCTATACATACATACATGTATGTATCAATATATATATATATATATATATAGTTGTATATATCTGTCACTATCTCTCTCTCATAGATAGTATATCTATCTCTATGTATATACAAATAGATAAAAACATATATATATATATATATATATATATATATATACTCTCTCTCTCTCTCTCTCTCTATATATATATATATATATATATATATATATATATATCTTGTATATATATATATATATATATATATATATATATATATATATAAATAACATACATCTCAGTCTCTCCACATATATCTACATAACACACACATATAGATATATACATTATATATATATTTATATATATATATATATATATATATATATATATATATATATATCTATATATACATCTATATATATATATCATACATACCACCACTACATTTATATATACATCCCTGTTATACACATAAATATGTGTGTGGAGGTCTGTATTGTCCAACATACCCTGATAATGGTGAGTACAGCTGCACTATCACACATCTATAATGTTGCTCAAAGGATCCAAAGTAAGGGCTCAACAGTATATAATGCACTTACCTACAGCTGGATGTTACCACACATATGACAACAGGTGAGCAGGTGGTGTAATGTATAATATAGTCTATGCATTCATGGACGAGACAGATTGTTCTTGCCCACAGGCTTGCCCATCCAAATGCAAACATCCACATATGGCCAAACTGGTAACTGTAGTCACATAGCTAGGATATCTAACAGTTATCTGACTGCTAGACGACTAGATGCAGATAACAGTATGAAGCAATATCACTGTACATGCCACAGATGCTGTTCAACACAAGCCTAGTTTGTGTAATTCACAAGTAGCTTGCCTGCAGTCCTATACAAAACAGACATCAGCTGTGGTGCATGCGATAAGTACTGTGATCTAAAGTGTGTAAGACTAGCTAGATAGGGGCTCTAATCTCACTCCAGGCCACGTGTGTGTGTGTGTGTCTGTGTGTGTGTGTGTGTGTGTGTGTGTGTGTGTGTGTGTGTGTGTGTGTGTGTGTGTGTGTGCATGTGTATCCCCCCACAAAACAACAAAGAATCCCTCATTGACTGTCAAACTGCAATGGTTCTGCAATTTTTGGCCATGTAAGTTGCTGATGTCTTAAAAAATGCCCTCTTCTACCTTAAGTCTTCCAGCTGCCATTACAATGTCAAACTTAAACTGTGATGTGTGTGATAAGTACTATGAAATGTAGGTTCATAGGTTCATAGGTAGATACTAGGCTATCGGCCCTGGGGCCTACACAACCCAGCCAAAAAGGTACCCTGGCTTTTGCCACCCAAGAAAATAATTTTCCTGTGCCACTGTTGAGGAGAACCACAGAAGTGATCCGGGGTGAATTTCCTATTTCCCATCCAATCATCAAGATTTTTTTTCTTGAAGAGTGCTAATGGGGAGCTTTGTTTGATATAGATAGGTAGTTTATTCCAGAGTATGGGAAGTTTGTGGGACAGGAATCTATCCCTCCAGCATGTTCTGTTTATTGTGGTGACAAAGTTTAGGTCCCTAGAACGTGTAGCTCGGAGGGATTGGGATTTTTTTAAGTAGAGCATGTCCAACAGCTCTGGGTTTGTCATAGCTTTGCATGTTAGGCAGAGATCACCTCTGAGTAGACAATATGCGATGGAGTAAAGCTGGAGTTTTTTGAGACGGTCTGCGTAGGGCATCTGATTGAGGCCAGTAATCCTCTTTGTGAGGTATTTCTGCGGCCTCTCCAGTTGTTGTAGATGTCTTGTGAGGTACATACCAAAAGGGGCATTGTACTCTATAATGGGTTTAATGAGTGATGAGTAGAGGGGAACAAGTACCTCTTTTTTTCTGGCTGAGAAACCTTTTGTGATGAGGTGTGCCACTTGGAAGGATTTCATTGACTACTGTGGCAATGTGATTATCAAAAGAGACTACTGAACACCTGTTTTCCAAGGTCTCTTATCACACTTTCGGTGTTAAGTACACTACCGCCTATGTTGTAGTTCATGGGTACAGAGATTTTGCTAAAGGGGATGACAATGCACTTTTTGGCATTGAGCTTGAGGCCATGGCTTTGACACCAGGCATCTGTCTCAGTGAGGCCCTTTTGTAGGATGTCCACATCATTAGGAGTTTTGATTATGGCTCCTAGTCTGCTACTTTCACAGTGTGGGTTCTGTCAGTGAACTAGTTGGCAACCCATCTTATGACATAGGGATTTATACCTAGTTTAATGAGTTTATCTATAATTCCAGAGTGGGGGATGGTGTTGAAAGCCTTGGCAAGATCTAGTTCATAGGTTCATAGGTTCATAGGTTCATACTAGGCTATCTGCCCAAGGGCATTTATAAGCCTAGCCCATAGTTATGTGGCTTCGCCACCTTTAGTTTGAATAAAAACTATGCCTATCATTTTGCTGTGCCTCTGTCAAGCAGTGACGCTGAAGTAATCCCTGGGGTATATCTGCAATCTCCCATCCATTGGTCAAGATTCCTCTTGAACAAGACCAGAGAGGTGCTCTGCCTCACATGTACCGGGATTTTGTTCCACAGCATAGAGTCTCTGGGTGATGAATCTGTCCCTCCAGCACGTTCTATTTATAACGTGTCAAGGTTTAAGTCTCCGCCCTTGTGGTTCTGAGGGATCTAGATTTTTGAGGTGAAGCATATTCATCAAATCTGGGTTTGACATGGCCTTATATGTCAGGCACAGGTCACCTCTGAGCAAGCGGTATGAGACTGAATAGAGCTGGAGTTCTTTCAGTCGGGCAGCATAAGACATATTTTTGAGACCCTTTATCCTTTTGGTGAGGAACTTTTGGGGCCTTTCAAGCTGCAGCAGGTGTCTGGTCAGATACATTCGAACGGGCATTGTACTCAATCATAGGTCTTATAAGTGATGAGTTCAGCCGCACGATGACCTCCCTTGATCTAGATGTGAATCCCTTCATGCTCAGGTGGGTGATATAGAAGGTTTTCCTAACTACTTTAGCAACATGAGTGTCAAACGAAGGCTACTGTCAACCTGGGTACCCAGATCTCTGATGACTTTTTCTGTGCTCAGTGGATTGCCACCTATATGGTAGCTAGGGGTAGCCTTGTTTTTCCCAAAGGGTATGACTATGCATTTTTTGCCGTTTAACTTCAGGCCATGGCTCTGGCACCAGTTATCCATTTCTGTGAGGCCCTTCTGGAGGATATCTGTGTCAGATGTGTTTTCGACTATGGCCCAGTTTGCAGTCATCTGCAAACTTTGTCAGCCATAACCCTCGTGTGTTTGCTTGTACTTCAGAAAAGTAGATGCTGAACAAGAGTGGACCCAGGACTGAGCCCTGTGGGACACCACTTGTGACAGGCTTTGAGTCTGACATGGCTCCAGCAACTCTGACCCTGTGGGTTCTGTCACTTAGCCAGTTTGCAACCCATCTTGTGATGTATGGGTTTACATTCAAGCTGATGAGTTTTTCGATGATACCTGAGTGGGGTATTGTGTCGAAGGCCTTTGCCAGGTCGAGGTAGGCTGTATGGACTGCCTTTCCCTCATCAATGGCCTTGGTGACTGTCTCAAAAAGTCAACCAAGTTTAAGAGGCAGGATCTGCCTTTGACAAAGCCAAACTGAGTTGGATCCAAAGTCTGCAAGTTCCCTATGTCTTTATTTATGAGTTCCATTATGATCCTCTCCATGGCTTTGCAGATAAGGCTTGTCAAGCTAATGGGGCGGTAATTTCCAGGGTCTGTGGAGGCACCGCCCTTATGAAGTGGGACCACAGTCGCCGTGCCGCACTCCTTGGGTACGTATCCTGAGGTGAGGCTAAGATTAAACAGCTGTCCTAACTGTGGGTTTAATTCCTCATTGAGTTCATGAAGCACACAGCTGGGGACACCATCCGGTCCCATGGATGCTGTGTTTTTTGCCTTAGTGAGGGCAGTTCTCACCTGGGCGTTGGAGATGTTTGGGGGGCTACAATCCTCTGGAATAGATATCTCTCCTTTTTGGGGGGAGGGGGGGGAGAAGTTTGCACTGAACCTGTCAGCCAGTATGTTGGCAATGTGTGTGAACCACCTTACCCTCGTCTACGGTTTTGGTGACTGCTTCAATGAAGTCTATCAGGTTTAGTAGACAAGATCTGCATTTTACAAACCCAAACTGGGTGGGGTCCAGAGTTTGGAGATTACCAATGTCTTTGTTTATAAGTTCCACGATGATACGTTCCATGGCCTTGCAGATCAGGCTTGTCACGCTAAATGGGTGGTAGTTCCTGGGGTCCATGGTGGCTCTCCCCTTGTGGAGTGGGATAACCATTGATGTGCACCATTCAGCAGGCACAAAGCCTGAGGTGAGGCTATGATTGAACATGGTACTTAGGTGGGGGTGCCAGTTTGTCCTGTAGTTTGTGTAGAAAGCAGCCTGGGATGTTGTCCTGTCCCATGGATGCTATGTTCTTGGCTTTGGAGAGTATGGTTTTTACCTGTGCAGCCATGATTACAGGAACTTTGCATTCTTCCTGTATAGAGATGGGCTCTTTAGGGGGTGAGAGGGGGGTAAAGTTAGCACTGAACCTATCTGCCAGGATGTTGGCAATATCAGTTGGTTCTGTAATTTTCGTGCCTTTGTGCTGTAACTCAGAGCAGATCTGAATGTTGCCATTGAAATTCTTGCCATAGCTATAGAATGCTTTGTGGTTGTTTTTAGAATCAGTGGCAATTTTGTTTTCGTAACTAGCTTTGGATGTTTTTATCAGGGATCACAGCTTCTTACTGAGGCTGACCAGGGAGCTCCTCCACTCATGGGATTTTACTCTCTTTTGCAACAGTTTCTTCCTTCTGTTGTACAGTTTGTTTATGGCAGGGGACCACCAGATTGGCTTCCTTTTTTTGGAGGATAGCATCTTGGTTCTGTTTGCGATAGCATGATCCATGCACTCGTGTAAGTGCTTATAAAGAGCAATTGTGTAGGATTCAGTAGTTGTAACTGTATTGTCCATCTGCATAGGTGTCATGAAGTTTGCCACTTCTGTCTTAAGAAGCATCAAGTTGGCTTTGGAGAAATTTTTTACCATGGTTTCCTTAATGGGGGGTGGGGGCAGGATGTGGATATCTAGGGTAATTAGCTTATGGTCTGATCGGACCAATGAGGCTTTGACTTCAGGTGTGGAACTCATGTTGGTAATGACTAGATCTAGGATATTGTTGTCCCTGGTGAGGGTGTGGATAAGTTGATCCAGGGCATTGGAGTTTATGAATTCCAGAAAGCGTTGAGTAAAGGAGTTGGTACATGAGTAGTTTTCTCAGTTAATGGTGGGGTAGTTGAAATCGCCCATTATTAGGGTGTTTGGTTGAACCCTAATATTTTCCAGTACATCAAGAAAAGAGGAGTGGGAATCCTGGGGCATGGTGGGTGAGCTGTAGCAAGCTACAATTTGGATTGCAGTTTTGCCCAGAGTTAGTTGCACTTGGATAACCTCAGCTGCATTATGCTGAGCAACTAGCCTGGAGGTGTGAATATCCTTAATGAATATGGACACACCTCTGCATTTGGTGCTCTGGTCCAGGTTACATGGCCGAAACGTGTGGTATGAGTTATAGACTGGTAGTGCAGGGGTGCTCTCTGCAGCCTTGAACCAGGTCTCAGTCACCACACAGATATCAATGTTCTCCATTTTAAGGAGTGCCTTGAGTGAGTGCATTTTGAGATTTAGACTTCTAGCATTGAGTAGCATCACCCTCAGTTTTTGCTTGCCTGTTCTTGTTACGGTGGTGAATTTGTCATTAGAACCCTGCCTAAAAAAGGCACTATAGGGGCGGCAAGAACCTTAGCCAGTATCTGGAATCCCAGGGGTGACAGATGCAGGCCATCTCTGGCAAAGCATCATGGTCTGTCGACCATGTCATCCCAGGCAGACAGAAACTGGATCCCTTTAGAATGACACCAGAAGATTAGCCAATTGTTGAAGTCAGTCATTTTGTCCTTGTACTGCGGCATCATTCTGGGTGATGGCAGAATGCTACTCAGGGCTAGGGTCATACCTACCTGGACTACAAGATCGGAGAGCTCTTTCATGTCTCTTTTCATGTAGTCCAGGGAGGTACGTCTCAGGTCGTTCACACCAACATGGACAATGACAGAGTCATATTTGTACTTGTTGTGGAGTGACCTGAATGCGTGGGTTATGTGGCGGATCCTGGCACCTGACAGGCAGCTTAAAGTAAGCTTCTCCTTGTTTAACCTGATGAGTGGGACAATAGTGCGCCTGACTATAGAGTTACCTATGACTAGTGTGTTGGGTACGTTGTTTTGCCTTATTGGCTGTGGTTGAGTGGCATACTGAGTCTGCGGGCTATGTGTCATTTGGGTTGTGTTGGGGGGTGGAGGTTGCTTGCATTTCTGCTTTGGAGGTCTCTGTTGCTTGAGCAGATTATTATTGAGAGCCTCCACGAATGTTTTTGTGTTTCTATGTGTGGATTTTGGTGGTGCAGATTTAGTGAGACTATGTGATGAGTGTGGTGTGGTGCAAGTGTTTACCTTATCCTCAGTCTTGGTTGGAGAGAGCTTTATCTCCAGTTTGGCTAGATAAGTGCATCTCTCACAGGATGTAGTGTTGGGTGGTAGGAGGAGAGGGTTGTCTGTATGCATGAGGCAATTTCTACATTGCCCCAAGATGCCCAAATTCATCAGATAGACAGGAGAGAACACTGGGAGATGACCCTTGGACATGCTTGAATAAAAAAAATTTTCCTCTAGATAAGTGAGGAAAGTGAGTACAAGACTTGTTTTTCTCTAAGCAAGTGAGGAAAGTAAGTACCAAAACTGTTTTCCTCTGTAATGAGGAAGGTTGAGTGCTGTAGTAATTAGTAGGTTATTTAGTGCTTACAAGTTCTGAACAAGTGCTGATCACGAATAAGCAAATTCAAGTGCTAAAACTAAGAATCTGTATCTGGACTAAACTAGTTAAAGGAAAGGGGGGGGGACAAGTGCAAATGTGGGCTTTTAAATCAGAAAAGTTGAGAGAGATGAAAAAACTCCCCAAATGACACATAACTACACTTTCTAGGCCAGAACCATTCCTTATGTTGTAGATAGGTTACCTAGTGCTTACTACTCCCACTGATAAGCTAGAAGGCTTCCCTTAAACACAGAAAGCTTGGGGGGGGGGGGCTCAGAAGCTTACACACAGTCCTGGATACAGCAAATCTGAATCTGGACTACACTAGTTACAGGAAAGGTAGGAAACAGGCTTAGATTTTATATATATATATATATATATATATTGAAAAGTAGCTAAAACAGCAGTAAAAACAATTCAAATGCAGTGCAAGCTAGCACACTTGAGTATGTAGCAATGTTAGGCCAAACAGTTTAAAAAAATGCAATTAAATTAAAAATGACTAAAAACAATTGCAGAATGAGTCTATTAGGTAGAATAAGGTAAAGAGGTGGGACTGGGGGGAGTGTCCCAGATCAAATCTACAGTGGGAGCGGGCAACTGCAAAAGCCTCTAAATTTAAACAATAAGACAGGAATAGGGAGTATGGGTGGGGGAAAAACAACACCTTTAGCAGAGATCTGAAAAATTATAGTGAAGCAAAAATAACAGTGCACAACTCTGAAGTCAGCCAGCAATGATATAAAATTAGTCAAACAACAATTAACAGTACACAACTCTGAAGTACCAGAAAAATATACTTAGCTGTGTATATCTCCAGATAGCTTGAAGAGCACTCTGTCAGGACACAGGAAGTCTCCAGCAATGTGTTTAAGACTACATATGCAGGGGTTCTATTCTAACTCCAGACCACTGAGTGAGTGTGTGTGTGTGTGTGTGTGTGTGTGTGTGTGTGTGTGTGTGTGTGTGTGTGTGTGTGTGTGTGTGTGTGTGTGCGTGTGTGTATATCTGTACGACATAAGTATGATCACCTCAGTAACTTAGGAAGAGGTAGGATTTTGCAGTATTTTGGTTGTAGCAGGTGATGTGGGCCTCCAAATGCCTGACCACAAGTGGGCCTGCTGATGTCATCAAGCATAAGATGCCCTACAGAGATAGCAATCGCCAACTTGAGGTGTAGTGTGTGCATCATGTACTCTAATCTGTAATGTGTACCATTAGATAGGTATGTGTTCTAGTATACATGCAGCCAACTTTCACAGTGTGTGTGTGTGTGTGTGTGTGTGTGTGTGTGTGTGTGTGTGTGTGTGTGTGTGTGTGTGTGTGTGTGTGTGTGTGTGTGTGTGTGTGCTGTGCCATGCCCTGTAAACAGTAATTTGAAGTGGTACTATCTTCAATGTAGTCAGGTTTTGTGTGTGGCTGTTAAAGCATTTTACATCAGTTTATGGAATCATGGGGTTTTTGAACTTTAGTAGCATAATGACCCAACAGCCCTCACAATCCTAGTCAAGTTTATAGCCTTATTTACATGATCAGCACATATTGCCCCTGTCCCCAAGGGACACAGGAAGAAGCCCTGCGGTGAAGCATAATGGCCCTGCAGCCCTCACAATCCTAGCCATGTTTATACCCTTATTTACATGATCGGCACATATTGCCCCTGTGCACAAGGGACACAGGCAGAAGTCCTGTGGCAAAATGATATTCACCCAGCCAATCCTACAGATTACATCTGACAAGGTCCACTGAGGTGCTCTGTTTGTCATTAGGCAGGATTCTGTTTCAAAGGTGTGTTAAAGTCTGCTAGACAGATCTCTCTCACCAGCATGTATTACTGTCACATAGCAGGTTAATGTCCTTAGAGTGAGTAATACATGTAAAATGCCACCTACAGATATGCAGCATTTCCAGTCAAGCAAGGTCACACATTGCCCTGTATGCAAGGCAGAGATTACCTCTGACTAGTCTATATGCCACAGGCTACAATGACACTGATGTCAGATGATCCCCATTGAACATATACTGTAGACGTGAAGTTCCCTTGTGAGGTACTATTGTGTTGTGTGCAATTGCCAGTTGTGCTTGGAAAGATACATTACCAAATGGCCATTGCACTCAAATATTGGCATGCTGAGGGAAGAGTATATGGAGGTTATGAGTATGTCAAATTTAGGTAACAGTGCCCTCAGTTATGACATATGATTCTTGTCTTACCACTAGAGAGACATGGTGATCCCAGGTGCATTAGGTGTACACCTGTCTGGTCAGGCCTGTGTGCTCAGGTCTATCACCCCTGAATATGTACATCACATGTTGCAACTGATGTGTTACTTACTAGGGACATAGGTGTTACTGATGGAAATAATACTACATATATATTTCCATGGAGTTTACAGCCATTAGTATGTCAACAGGTATTTGTTCATCAATACCCTCTTGTATGATATTGACATAACTCACAGAGTCTATGACCGCTCACAGTTTGCAGGCATCAGCCAACATTGTCAGTCACAGACATTCAGTAATCTCTTGCATCGTGGTTAAATGTATTCCAAGCAGTACAGGGCCCAGAACTGAGTCCAGCTGAACACAGCTGCTTACAGATCAGCCATTGGAGTAGATTCCCCTATTTTGACTATGTGTGACATCACTGAGCCACTTAGTGACCCCTATAATGCTATTACTGTGGATGCCTAAATGGATGCTTTTTTCAATGATGCCTGAGTGGGGGATAGAATCACACAGGTTTGCTAAGTCCAGAACGTTGTATGTCCTGATGTCCCCTCACTCAGTTCCTTGGTGATTGCCTCGGACATGTCCACCACATTTACCAGCCATGATGCCACTGTCAGAAATCCAAACTGTGTGCAGTCAACTCTTTGTAGATCACATATATGTTTGCTGATCAGATCAATGATGATTTGCCCCAGGGGCGTACAGATATGGCTACTCATGAAAATAGGTCTATAGTTCCGGTGGTCGGTGGATGCACTACCTCTGTGCAAGGGGATAACAGTTGCCATTGTCCAGTCAGCTGGGATGCAGCCAGTGATTACAGTATGATTGCAAGGAATTTCCAATGGTGTTAGTAATCCTTGTTAGATCCCATGTAAGATGCAGCCTGTGATATTAGCATGTCCAATAGATGCTGTGTATCCCCCATAGAGAGGCCAGTTATGACCTGTTCTGTAGATATGGAAGGTATGGGACAGGTTGTAGAAATGTCATGTGGCACATGTGGTGGGGACAAGGGAGTGAAGTTGATGCAAAATATGTGGGACAACAGGTCAGCTATGAGTACAGACCCATTATATGTGGTATCATTAAGTACAAGTTCACTGACAATCTGGGTCTGTCCTGTGAGGTTGCACATATAACCAGACTGTGTGTTTTGGTTCTGCTTTGTGGGCGAGGCTAATTTTGTCATATACTGTTTCTACACAATGTCACATCAACAATATGTGCTTATTTTAGCTGAGGAGGTTGTGCCTCCATTTTGTGGGGGGGGGGGCACCCTCACCACAACGGTCACACAGCAATGTCCATATCTTGTTGTACAGCCTGCTAACAGCAGTTGTCCACCAGGCAGGTTTGCAGTGCCAAGATAAGCTTGTGTTTCTCCTGTCAGGTACAGATTTGTCTATGCAGTTGTACTGCTGCTTACATAATGCATGTGTATAGAGCTCTGCATATTTGCCTGTCCCATCTGAGGGGAGAGGTGCAATCACACCATGTAAACCATCTCATACTTGGTAATAAATTGAAGTTTATTTCTGTATTTTCTGCAAGGAGAGGTAGGTCTGATAGTTTTAATGAGGCTGATCTGTTGTCAGATCTCACCAGGGAGGACCTCACAGTGGGGGGCTGCAGTGGTCATCCATATTGGTAAACAAATGATGCACTAAGTTGGGGTTCCCATGTGGGGATGTCATACCACCATTCCACAGCATTGTAGTAAAGATGTGGACTAACCTTTCAGGTTCCTTTGTGGGGATGTCACACCACCACTCTACAGCATTGTAGTAAAGATGTGGACTAACCTTTGTGCAACTGAGCTTCAGCACTATTAAGAAACGCAGTTGGTGGTTACTTAATGCCACCCCAAACCATGGTGTATTGATATATCTTGATAGACACAAGTATATTCAAATAAACACAACTGGTGTCTGGATTCATGGTGCTGCTACTGTAACTGGCAATGGCTTGATTAGGTTCCATTCCAGCAGTGAATAGCACCTGCAGTGACTCTGGGAAATCACAGGGTTTTACTGAATCTGGATGTGTATCTATCCTTAATGAATATGTATACACCAGCAGCATTACCTTGCACACTGTCAGCTTGAGGACTGAACATGTGGAAGGATGTGTAGTCTGGTATGGCTATGGTGTTGTCCACAGCCTTGCAACAGGTGTCTTTGACTGCACAAATGTCTGCATATTCCAAGATGAAGACACCTTCCACAGAGTGGGGTTTAGTGTTGCCATTTCCAGCATGTAGCAGCATAACCGTGATGTTGTATGATGATGGCATTCTCATTCGAAAGTTTTCCCTTCAGACAGTGCCTATAAGATGCACTGAGGGGTGTCAGCAGCCTTAGCCAGTACTCAAAATCCTGGGGGTGAGAGATGAAGACCATCTCTGGCATAACACTGACGTCTGTTGAGCAAGTCATCCAGGAAGACATGTAGTGGATCTCCATACAATGACACCATGTGCTAAGGCAATTGTTGACATCCACCATTTTCTGTGTGTAGTGAGTCATCATCCTAGGTGAGGGTCAAATGCAGCTGAAAACTATGGGCATATCCGCATGAGACATAGTGTGCCTAAGCTCACTCATGTGTCTGGATACAGTCTGGAGAAGTATGTTCCTAGTTACACACACCTGCAGGAAGTATGATGTCATCATTATCTTACCTGATATTCCTTGAATTGCAGCAATGTGTGGTATGACATATTGTGTCAACCAACAGCTAACTGTGACCTCTCTCATATGTAGCCTGGTAACATGGACATGAATGTGTCTCATGATGTAATAACCTATGAATAATAGGTTTGATTTTGTGTTTTGCCTCAGGTGTTTGACTGGTGACACAGTGCTGCATGCACTATTATGTGTACTGTGCTCTCCAGAGGTAGGATTTTTGGAGGTGTCTTTTGTTTGGGAATGTGTCTTGTAAGGAGCTGCACACATGCAGGTATGTGCAATGTGGGTTTGGGTGGTGCAGGAGGTGAGCTGTGCATGTTGCCAAAATGTTCATTTCCATATGTACTGACTGCTGTTTGAGACACCATGCAATCGAGGTTTAAAGTACAGTCATATCTGTCACACGTTGTGTTTGTGTGGCATAGCAGTAGAGGGTAGGGACACTTTCCACATTTCATCAGCAGTCATTGATAGTGCTATTAGCAATACTGTCATGCTTGTGTGTACATCACAGCATGCCATTGCTAGTCAGTGTCATGAAAGATGGTGAAATGTAACATGTCATCTTTATGTAGGTCTCCTAAGGTAACACAGCACTTGACAGTGTGCAACACAATGCTTTGCCAACCATGTGGACCTTGGAATGACTACAATCATGTCATTAGACTTGGTCCCAATACCATACCTACAAATGTGACACTGTGCAAGTTCTGCAAAGCTAGGGTCATGCTGCCACACTCTTGGGGTTGAAAGCCTGAAACACAGTGTTTCTAGGCACTCCTTGCACCGAAGATGTGGATGCCTGTGCATGCAGAGAATTTGTTCAACTTTTCTGACATAACATTGGACGTACAAGTGTGCAATGCCTGGCAAGCAACCAGGCAGCAAACTGGTTGTTGTGTGACATGATGCGGAAACAGACATATGTTCTGCATACATAACTGTACAGAATGACATTCCTAGGGCATGTGACAGGTGGACACACTTCGGCCAAATGTGGCCAGTCCTCTGCAGTAGGCCTCACAGCCATGTCATGCAGATATCCACCATTAATCTATTGAAGGGCAGGATGCATGAATTGCTGTGAAATTGTCACCTAAGATGGATCACCACCACTGTTCTGCTTGTTTCAGCAAGCCTGGAAATCTATGTCACTGGACATTGCATATTATATTGTGATACCACAGCTGTGCTCCTAATCACTATCTGGTCAGTTCCCTAGTGACATACCACCAACCCTGGTTCAGAAGGCATAATACATGCAAAAGCTAACTGATTGCTCAGGTTACTAATCAAGGCATCTACCTGGAGAAGGATATGTGAAGCCTGCAGATCTTTTCATGATGTAGGACAACTATGTGGATGAACAAACAGGCTGGGTCCTGCTTTTCATCATGAGCATCATAGTAATGTTTTCTTGTGATGACAGAAAATGTATCGGAGCATGGTATCCCATGAGAGCGTGGTTGTGGTAAGACCAGCATTAGTAGTAGCCAGGCACCAGCAATTCAGGGGACTCCCCTGCCTTCTGTTTCTTCACAAGGTAATTGTGTCCTTTCAGTACACACCACTTGAGTAGTGTCCAACTGCAGAATACCTGTGCAAAACTTCTTGCCTTACCCTCACAGCGTATACAAATTATACTTCCCTTCATTTTTTGTCTGTGCTCTGTACAGACACCTTGGATGATTCTTTTCTTGGAACATGATGGAAGTAACTGCAATACTCATAGTTGCACAAAGGGCAACTAGCATGCAGTGCCAAGCAGTGTCCCCAGATCTCTCAGTTGTCTGATATGTAAAGCCATGAAAGGAGTTAGCATGGATGCAATCAGTAACAATGTCATACACCTACAGACACTGGACCAAATACAGTTTGTTGTGCTCAAGGGTAGACCATGCCTATCTATCCTAACCAGTGGACCTCATTGAGTGTTACACTATGCAATGGATGATGGGAATATCACTCACTCCACCTACCATAACCTGACAAGGTGACAATATTAGGCCAGCAGGCCTTGCTGAAAACTGTAGGTTATTTACAGAGTGGTATGTCAGCTGGTGGATAGCCAAGTGTCTGATAGTCATAATCTGGAAAGATAGCATTGGGTAGACCTACGCTACAACAAAACCAGTCACCAGTGGACTTCCTTCAGACATTATTAATGGAGTACCCCTTCTAGCCATTCCCTTTTCTGTAGACACAGCCACCATCAGTGTGATTGACTACATTACTAGGTAATTGTATATTAGTATCTGTCACTGAATCCCACACAGGACCAACAGTTATCCAGGATGGCCCGAGACACACATTTAGTTGTTGTCAGAGCCACTGACAAATAGTAAATGCCAAGGACTGCACTCTACTATCCTTTTGGAAGTCATCCACCCCTGGAAAACATTGTAGTGTCCGCACACCACACACAGTTGAGCCATTACTCATGGACTTACGGACACAGAGAGTTATGTAACTTTTGACTTTCACTGGTCAGTATGTACAACCTATACAGAAAGGTATGGTATGTATATCCCAGTCGTCGTTGTTATGCTGTATTTGGCACTCATCACACCTATCATTGAGTGCAATTGCACCTTTGCTATGTCACCTCACAGACATATCTTACAACTGTAGCAACCGCACAGGTTTCATAGTAAACCAATACACATTGTAGATAACATGTTCGATGTAGTCCGTGTCAAGACGTACATGTGTAGTCTGTCTCCTACATGCATTGGAGAGGATGTGTATGGCTGCCATACAGGGAGATGTCAGATCCCCCTGTGTACCTTGTGCTTATCCAAGACAGGACTAACACATGTTTTACCTGTTCCACACACCTACACCATCACTGTGGTATAAATAGTATATGCTGGAGATACAGGTATGTAACACAGACACTACACCCTATATGTAACAGGCTCCCCATGCATGTGAAGCACACATCTGCTGTAATGCACATCATGTACAAGTTACACAATGCGATGCAGAACAAGACAATCTTAACAGGTGTAGGACAAATGTCTGTAATGGGCACAGGAAATGTGTAGATGGGTCATCTCCAGCACCACAGCTCGTAGATGTGTTAGCTCCAGAAACACTGGTGACACTTATCAAGGGTATCAGACCTTTTCATGAATTGGGGATGCATGAGTACACTGAATTAGGTCATTGTCTTTGTTAGCCTGTCATACACATATGAACCTATGGAGCCATGCACCTATAGTGCTGTACCTTGCTGAAGACATATTTCTTCCATGCTGACATTCCATCTCGTGTTGTGATGTCTATGGGTTTATTGCCACTGTGTATTTGAATATCCATAAATGTCCCCTAGAGACTCCTGTAACTGAACCATAAATAGATCCATGACCATACCTTTCAACTGTACAGATCTTTGTAGAATGTCCAGATTTTTGGCTCATATTTTGGTCTGTTTTTCATAAAATTGTGGTTTTCTGGCAAATTAGTGACACATCATTAAAGACTGAAGTTAGAAAATAATGACAGACATTAGAGTTTTAGACTTCAAACCCTTCAGAAAATTCATGCTTATGCAAAAACTGTTATTCTATCAACCTTCTAAGTCTGTAAAAGCAATATTTAAAAAAACTGTCCCTATTTTTCAGCCTTTGGTTCACTTTCACTTATGGCTTTGTCCAGATTTCTTGCTCTACGTGGTTGACAGGTATGTCCATGACACAACTTTCATTGTGTAAGTATACAGCCATTACAACATTATACAAAATATGGTACACAAAATTATGTGGCTTACTCATTAATAATGTCAGCATACAGTATCTGTCAGTGACCAGTACAAGTGGCATTGCAAAGAAACACTGCATTACACAATTACATGTTAATTTATATAGTCACCCTGTGCATCAGACACATAGCTTCATTTCCCTGCATTGATGATGAGGATGACAGGGATGTGGCACAGGTATCATCACTTGCACAGGGTGTTATGTAGGGTGCAGGAGGCCTATGCTGGCCCAATAGGTTGAAAGCATGTGTGTGAGTCAGGAAGGGAAGCAGGCAAGATGGACCATGGAAATGTGCTACGTGTGTCTCTAGCTGACCTGAATTTGACAGTGGTGTGTGAGTGTGTGCATGATCACAGTCAAGCTTAGTGCTACCCCTACATGTATGTATGTTGGAAAGCTCTGAACTGTGCTTGATAAAGCTGACAGTTCACCATCCCCGTCCCTGAACATGGGAACTGGCTCTGCCAGGAGTTGCACTGGAATCTCACTGACTGTGTGCAGTGATAATGAGGGCAGAAGAGGGATGTAAACCTCTGGGACAGATTCAGCCCCTGCAATCCCCACCTATACCTCACCTTGGTCACCATCATCATCAGAGTCTGAAGACACTGACATCAAGATTGTGTAGGGGACAGAGACCAACCCCACAGTCACATGTGTTAAGAAAGGGAAAATCAGTGCATTAATACCTGCACTATTATGCTCTGCAGTACTATGTTGCAATATATGTAAAGCTGTATACACTGTTGTCAGTATTACAGTCCTGTTTCACCCTCACCCTTATATAGTAGGACACGAGGACATTGTCTTTCCCACAAACATCTGTAGTTACTTGTAGATAAAAGCTCTTTACACAGAAATCTCATCAGCAACAATTAAGTGCACTGTTGACATTTGTGAAGACACTGCACAGTTGATACATATGGCGATCTGTAATGTCCTGGCAATACTAATAAGCAAAAAAAGAACAATGCAGGACAACCTCCAGGTTCGTATCGAAAACCACAGCAGGAAACGGAACGGAGCCAGCGTTTTTCAGGTAATCCAAAATTTATTGAAATAAAACAATAAACCACACAAAGTTGGTTTGGTAAGGTCACTACCAACAAAATAAATTTCTCTTCTTCACTGGAAGCAACGTGTAATCACAACAACATAAACCAATAAATCAAGCGCTTTCGCCCGGGCTCTCCCGGGCTTTTTCAAGATAATTTTACTATGCAGCTTGCATCTTTATATACCCCTTGGTTACTTAGTTGATTGTCCAATTATTCAATTAAAACTTTCCCAAGAATACTCTCAGAATTAAAGTTGTATTCCCTCTGTGAAGTTTGTTATTAAAAGTTTATAAAAAGTTTATAAAAAGTCTCCTTGAAAGTAAATGACTGTTGCCGTTGTTTTGCAACATATTTTTCTTTCTTTATTTAACTCATTATTTCTGCCTTGACATACTTCATTACTTCTTGTTTCTTATTCATGTACACCTTTACTTATAAGTTGGGTTGTTGCTATTATGATGAAATGAATGATCTCTTTATGTTATATTGTGCTCTTTGTGTCTAAATAGGCAGCGATGTCTTTCGGGGTTCACTGTGACCAGTCCTTGCCATTATTAACATTGGGTCAATAAATTAAAGTGCTTTGTACTCGCTTTTTATGGAAATGTACTACTCTTTTTTTCTTTCTTTTATTTATTTATTTAAAATTATTATTATTTATCTAAATATAAAACATTAGTTTATATATATTTATTAATTGACTTTAATCGTTATGCATACCAATGTATGTGTATGCTTTTTATAGTTTTTATATTCAACTTTTATTTTACAAATAAAATGTTAAATGTTTCATAATTTAATCACTAAAATGCTTAAATATAATAAATAAATAAATAAATAAATAAATAATTACATACATATATAATGCTTTGCTTTGTGTAAATAAATAAGTAAATAATGAATAAATACATAGAATATCCACCATTTAAATCCTAAAACTATTTAAAACCTATTTTTCTAGTGCCTATGAATTTTATATTTTATATTTTAGCAGTGTAATATTATAGTTTTGCTCTTCTTTGTTTTAGTACACTGCTTATACTAACATGCTCATTCAATCCTGGTGCTTTTGCTGCATTCAACTTGATTTGCCAAACTAATTCCCTATATTCTAGGGATGTCTCCCAGTCTCCCCCTCTAATATTGCTTTTAACTTGTTCAAGCACTAAGAACTTTAAATTCATATGTTTACATGTTAGAGAATGTTTAAAGAATGCATTTGTTTCTTTTTTCGTTTTAATTTCGTAGGAATGTTCATACACTCTTCTTTTTAACGTACATTCTGTCTTTCCTACGTAGAAGGACAGACAATACTGACATATTCCTAGGTATATTATACCTTTTGAATTACAATTGTAATGTCCTAGGGAATATAGACCTGTCCTTCTTGATTTTAAATATAACCCTATGTCATCTAGCATAAAAGTACATTGCTTACAGGTCCCACATTTGTAGGTACCTCTCTTTAATTTTGTGTTGTTTAAGTCATTATTTATTTCTTTTTCAAATAAATTTTTGAGATTGTTATTCTTCTTCCTTATAAATTTTGGTAATACTGGAATCATCTTATTAATTTCTAGATTATTTGCTAGTATTGGCCAATATTTTGTGATAATGGCTTCTATTTCTTTGTTGTCACTATTAAAGGTGTATGAAAATGCTTGTTTACTATATTCTTCCCTATTTACAATTCCTTCTATGCTGTTTGTTGATTCAGTATTTAAGAGTGGAGCATATTTTTCATTCCTTTTCTCAGAAATTTCATTCATTAAGGCATTAATTAGACCTGGGGGGTATTTTTTCTCTAGGAAAAGAGTCTTTAAATACTCTATTTCTACTTTAAATAATTGGTCCGTGCTACAGATTCTGGATGCTCTAATAAGTTGGCCTTTAATAATACTTTTTTTCTGAAAATATGGGTGACTGCTTTCAAAATGTAGAAACATGTTAGAGTAAGTACCCTTTCTATAGACACTAGATTCAAAATTATTAGTTTCATTATTTTTCATTAAATTAATATCTAAATAGTGCAATTGATTCGAATTAATTTCATAAGTGAATTTTAAAAAGTTTGTGGATTCGTTGATATAGTCAATAAAATTAATAAAATCATGGTAAGTACCTTTCCATAAAATGCATATGTCGTCCAAAAACCTTTTGTAATGGACAATGTGTTTGACCCAATTTGGTACAAAAATAAATTCCAATTCCCAATGGTGCAGTACAAGGTTTGCATAGGCTGGCAATACTGTCACATCTATCAGTATGGTCACTCCTACAAGGTATAGCTATGACTCTAAAGTTTGTACAGTCAAAAAATATCTGTGCAGTTGGCAATTATGGCGACAGTAGAGCAATTCAGCCAGCAGGCCTGGGATGACACTTTAGGGAATACATTGCAGTAAATATACATCTGTAACAAAACAGTGTTGTGCTTACCAGGAGCCGGACCACAGCCTTGTCTGATTTCTGAGGGACCTGTGAAAAGTTGAGGGAGTGGTAATATGAACACCACCAAATGTTGCACTATAATAAGATCTTCTTCTTCTTTCGGCTTTTCCCGGTTAGGGGTCGCCACAGTGGATCACCTATCCGCTCATTATTGGCAGTGGAGTTTTATGCTGTCGAGTTGCCAGCCCGGCACCCAACCTTCCACAGAAGGCACACATATGCACACACTCACACCTAGGGACAATTTAGAATACCCAATCCACCTACAGTATGTCTTTGGGATGTGGGAGGAAACCGGAGCACCCAGAGGAAACCCACATAACCACAGGGAGGACATGCAGACTCTGCACAGAAGGTATTCCAGGCAAGGATTGAACTGAAGAACCTATTGCTGTGAGGTGGCAACACTAACCACTGCACCACTGTGGCCGCCCTACACTATAACAGGATAATACATCCATATATCTCACATTTACAGTAGCTACTTTGTTAATTGTTATGTTCGTCAAAATCTGAACATGTGATTCAAACTGCAGTTTAAGTCCGCTGCCCCAAAGAACAAACACCTGTCACCCACATAAAAGTATGTACACCCTGACACACTGAATGCTACAGTATTCCAATGCTGATCAGACTAAGCCTACCTGGACATTCCTCTGGCATGGAAACTGTGGCAACCACATCCACAATTTACTGTGTGATGGATGCGTGGGAGCTGTTGTGTTTCCATAGGTTCACCAGGAATTCATCAGTGGCCAAGAGTGGCTGTTATGCTGCAGGCCCTCTACCAATGACACCATGATCCATGGCACCATCTGCTGCTCTTCTGCATGCAGCATTAATCATATCTGTCACACGGTGTCAAACTTGCTCATATGTCTTGCTCTAGTGAACTATGGAGTTAACATCACAGACAAGGTCAGCCCAAAATGTTGCCCACTGTTCCCTGTTTTGCCTCCCCCTGGATAGTAGGAGTTCATGGTGTTGCTGGAGGCATTCCAGGATTATGTCATTCTCAGCATCTGTAAAAGGAGCATAACATTTCCTGAAAGACAACAAAATGGGAACACGTTGGGACCACATATGTGGAAGTACACTATGTAGAGATACAGCAAGAACAGAATGGCTGACAGTATCCACTTATTGATATATTCCATAGTGTGCAAACATACTAAGCATGTGGATATGACTAAGTTGCTAGTAATAGTCAGCTATAACCATTTGTGCTATGACAGATACTGCTGTACGATCACATACCCAACACAGGAGTCCATTTATTGTGTTCCCTAGGGATAACCCCCCTGATAATATGTCAAAACAACAGTGCCAATCAAATAGCAGTGTGTTATTACAACAACTACAAAGGGACATTCCCATGAAACCAGTGTGCCACATTGACAAAAGTATTCCACCCTTTATGTACTGTACTTCCTCTGTAGGTGTAACAAATCTGGAGATCAATGACATGACATCATTACAGTTCTAAGAAAGGCTTAATGCTGTAATCCCTATTCCTCCTAAGTATATTAATACATATGCATCATGTTGTAAAAAAAAGGTTACATACCTGATGGAGTACAACACTCCTCTCTTGATATGTGCAGATATATAGTTTTTGGAAACGCATTTACTGTCTGAGGAAATACAGACTGGTTCCCCTAGACAGCTGTTTGCCTTTTTTAACATGGTTCTCATTACCAGGTGATTAGCTCTTAAACAGTCTGCTGATCTGCAGTATAATCAGCCAATGACATGCAACCACTGAACAAGATATAAGGCCTTCATGTAGATTAGAAGCCCTTTCTGATATGCTGTGCTGGACATTACTGGGGTCAAGATACTACATAATTGCAGAGGGTATGCCTGTAGCAGCTACTTTTACTTACAGATGTGTGTGTGTGCTACAGGCTGCAACTGCTGCTGCAGACAACAGGCATAGGCAGAGAGTGTGAACAGTTTAGAGGACAACAAACTGTAAGAGTAACTGTGGGGAGCTGTGTCAGCCTTGTTGTAGAGGCAGTGCCAGAGTGATTGCACCTATTCCACTGCAAATTAAGGCATGTGTTGAAGGTAAGCATGCTATGCAACAGTATCACTAACATAGTACTAGGCAACATGTAGTTTGTTGTGTCCTTCAGCAACATAGGTTCATAGGTAGGTACTAGGCTATCGGCCCAAGGACCTATGTAAGCCTAGCCAGCAAGGTTCCATAGCTTACACCACCCAAGAAAATTATTTTCCTGTGCCCCTGTTGAGCAGACACAGAAGTGATTCCCGGGGTGAATTTCCTATTACCCATCCACTCATCAAGACTTTTCTTGAAGAGTGCTAATGAAGAACTTTGCTTGACATAAATGGGTAGCTTGTTCCAGAGTATAGGAAGTTTCTGGGACAGGAATCTATCTCTCCAGCGTGTTCTGTTTGTTGTGGTGACAAGGTTTAGGTCCCTAGCGCGTGTGGCTCGGAGTGATTGGGATTTCTCTACGTGTAGCATGTCCAACAGCTCTGGGTTTGACATAGCTTTATACGTTAGGCAGAGATCACCTCTGAGTAGGTGATATGCTACGGATTAAAGCTGTAGTTTTTTTGAGGCGGTCAGTGTAGGGCATCTGCTTGAGGCCAGTAATCCTCTCTGTGAGGTATTTTTGTGGCCTTTCCAGTTGTTGTAGATGTCTTGTAAGGTACTGTAGATGTCTTGTGAGGTTATAGTATGGTAATCATATGGAATGTGTGTGCTGGCAGTCCTTGTTATTACCAGGACTTCCATATGTGTATGTTAGTTGTGCAGCTATGCTAATCTGTAATATCATTATGAAATGATTGTGTACTGCATTCTGATATTAATAGGCCTCAGTTGCATTACCTAAGTTAAAATCCTCCGTGAATCCATATTAATTCATGACCTGACACTTTACACACTTATAGTGTTGCTATAGAGATAAGTCAAGTGTGTTCCTATCTGCAGGCTTGTGACTTCCATAAGTGAAAAGCAGACATTTCATTTGAAATGCATTGTGTGGATAAAGAGTACATGACTCAGTCATTCATTGATGGCTTCACAATAATGTAATTTAAATGCTACACACCACTGGATTTAAACCCAGGACTATGTGTGGCAAAACTTAGTGCTTGCAAAGCATTTAACAGACTGAGCTACTGAATCACTGTTACAACATATATACTTGTGAAGGTATAGGTGCACACATACACCCCAGGATTTATGAAGCATTATTTTCAATGCAAGAACAGCGTAGTCACTCCTGCGCAGAAAATGACTGCTTTGTGATCCAGGTACCTGCGGTTTTGACGTGCATGAGCGGCTCTACTCTGTTCCAGCACAGAAAGCCATGCTAGATGCTAATCAGCTCATTTGCCTGTGAAAACCATGCAAATGAGCTGGTTTAGCGATCCAGCAAAGCGGCATGTCTCCGTGCTGGAACAGTTACTAACCAAATACATTTCTGCAAATTACACAACAGAGGCATGTCAGTGCTCCAGAAAGCATGTATTCAATAGGTTATGCATGCCAATGGCCAAATATATGGCCATTTGCATGCAAAACCATTTAAAAAATATATATAAACTTTTATTTTAGTTGGCTGAACTCGATCATTGAGGGCAGGGAAGTGGTATGCTGGGGGATGGAGGAGAAAATGTAGACGTGTGGGGGTTCTTCATTATTACTACTTTCTGCAATTTGCCATTATAGTCAATGGCATGCAGAAAGTAAACATAGGCAGGGAACAGTGGTTGCTAAGGGGGAAGGCTCGTGATTAGTGCCGTAACTATGGCTTAAGGCAGTGGGGTATGTTAATGAGGGGACTTATACTGAATCACAACTTTGTTAGGATTTTTTCTAAGTGTCAGACTGCACCTAACTGTGTAGGTGCTCTAACACGAACGTGTAGCCAGGAAGAGCAAGGAGCATGTAAAGGGTGTGTGTCATGCTTGCTGTAAGCACATTGGAGCTCTGTTGGCTGGTTTCAGCTTAGCTAAGGAGGAGATGCAAGTACAAATTAATTACAAAAAAGGCAACAGCAGAATAAAGACAATCATGCACAAATTACCAGTAAAGCCTCTAACACTCACAGTGGCTAAGCGAAGGAGCATGTTTGAGACTGTTTTCTATTATTCCATGAACTGAGGAGCATGTTCAAACCCAGGGACGGGCCATTTCTTGATGTTTACACTAGCTACAGGCATGAAGAGGAAGGATATAGGAAAAGGCAACGGAAGCAGCAGAACAAGGGAGGCATTGTACAAATCAGCAATATGGGAGACTGCAACCTACAATGGGCAAACAGAAGCCCTCAATAATACAGCTGTTAGGTGGCTACAGAGCTGAAGATGGAAGGACATGTAAAATGCAAAATAAGGGGTAACAGCATAAAATAAAGGAGAAATGAAGTAGAAATCACTACTATGGGATACTTGCAACTTAGAATGATGGGCCATCCAAATATAATACAGCAGGCATGTGTCTGCAGAGCTGAAGATGGGAGGACATGTAAAATATAACTAAAGGGCAACAACATAGAATAAAGGTGAGATGAAGTAAAAATCATTACTACGGGTGTCTTGCAACTCAGAATGGGCCATGCAAAAAAAAATACAGTTGGCAGGTGGCCACATAGTTCTAAATAGGAGGAGATGCAAGTACAAATAAATTACAAAAAAGGCAACAGCAGAATCAAGGCAATCATGCACAAATTACCACTAAAGCCTCTAACACTCACAGTGGCCACAGCAAAGCCATGAGTAATATAGCTGGCAGCTGTTATGTATCATAGTCAGCCAATCATACAGGCAGCATCAGCAACACAAGCGTATAAAGTATGGAAACACCTTACAGTATGTTTTTTCCTACAGACGCTGCACCATTGGTGTATACATGCAGGGGAATTTTAACTTGGAAAATGTTAGGGGCTGCCATTGCTTTGATCCATCAGTATGTGCTAAAGGCTGACAGCAGAGAGGAGGATAATGCTCACAATTTCCACAGACCAAGGAAGAGGAGAAGAGTGTACAGACCCAGGATAACCTACCAGGAGTTACATTATCTGGAGATAGTAGAGTGTTACAGGGTGGACAGACACATATGTCAGCAAATCATTGAGCTGTGCCGGCCTCAACTCAGAGCTAGAACCAACAGAGTGGAACCCATCCCAGTGGATACCAAGGAATGCGTAGCCTTAACAATTCTAGCTACAGGTACTTTCCAAAGACCTGCTGGAGACATCATGGTGGGTCTCACAGGCATCTTCATCTAGGGTACTCCACCACTTACTGGACGCCATGCTAACACATGCCGGTGAACACATTTACTACCCCAACACTCGTGAGGAGAGGGCCAGAAAGATGTGTCTCCTCCACTATGTAGCACAATACCCAGCGGTACTGAATGCCATAGACTGCACACATCCACATCAAAGCACCACCCGGTGACCAAGGAAGGGTCTACATAAACCACAAGGGATCCCCTCCATCAACTGACAGGTTGTGTGCTATGCCCAGGGCATTATCATGAATGTGTGTGCTGGCATCCCTGGAAGCTATCATGACTCCCACATCTGGCATTCATCACAGCTGTACCAGGCATTTGCCAGTGTGGGCATCCCATATGGCCATCTGGTGGGGATGCCGGCTATGCACTTGAGCCGTGGATGGTGACATCCATCAGAAATGCATACACACCCACACAAAAACGCCATAATGAGGCACATGCACAAACCAGGATCATTACAGAGCATGTGTTTGGGATGCTCAAGTTATGGTTCCACTGCCTTGACATATCTGGTGCAGCCTTGCTGTACTCTCTAGCCACATGTGCACACATATTCATAGCATGTGCCATGTACACAATATGATCCTGTGGAAACAGATGCAGCAGAAACAGCATGGGTAAGGGCAACACAGCCCACCACCATTGCTAAGTTCCCCACAGGCACAGAGGGACTCACAGAAGGAAGGCCCTGAGCCTGCCCCCATAGGCAGATGGAGGCATGCCCAGTATGTTCACTTCTTGGGAAAGAGGCAATGTATAGCACACACACTTACACTGTAGGGACCCCGGGACTGACACCTCTCTCTGACCCGCACACACAGTAAAATGGATGACACACACACATCACATTACCTGTAACTTACCATGTATAGGCAATGTACCGTGTGCATCCAACATAGGCAGCCCTCAAGCACCATTCCCCACAACTGATGCAAGCACAAGGTAAGTCAGTCTTCTTTACAATAAAGGAATGGAATAGTATGTTCTGCTACCATATCTATGGTAATGCTGCATACATGCAAGGCAATGGGGTGGCCTATTGGGATAGCAGCGCACAACTGACAGCTATGTGGGACACCAGGAAATGTCTAGCCAAAAACTGGCCTCCACACACTATGCAGTAGTACCCAAGGTGGCAAATCCCACTGCAGTATATGTGTGGGGACAACTAACTGGGGGGGTCATAAGTCACAGGCATGGATGTCAGGGTGGGGGTCCCATAACCACCCCTCACACTCACACAGCAAGTCAGCTGTAGAAAACCACAGAGAAATGTCTGGTAAAGGCACACAAATGTTGGCGATGTTGAATTAACCCCCTATAGATTCACACAGTCATAGCACAGCAGGATCCACTGTTGCAGTAGGGCTATGAAGGGTAAGAAGTCTGAAACTCAAATGCATGCCAGTACAATCTGATCTGGCCTCTGTACTGATATGCCTCCACTCCCCATGACAGGGCACTCCCAGAATACCTTATCCTTGTTCTCAAGCTACCTCTCTGACAGGTCTCAAGCTGTGAAACGGGGGAAAGGCACCTCAACCTTCCTTCCTACCCCTACTGGAGTACCCTAGGGATCCATACTCTGTCCAATGCTATTCAACATCTTTATTAATGATTTCCACAAAGCCATACCCAACACCAAAATTGTACAATATGCAGATGATTCAACTTTAGTCTGCTGCGCCTCTAACTTCTCAGATCTTCAAACAGTGACCCAAACTGATTTCTCCACCACTGAAAACTGGATGCTCCATAACCACCTTTTACTAAATGCCAATAAATCCAAAATACTATTATTCTCTCCCTCAAAAGCTTCTTCTCTTGATAAAAACTCGTTCCAAATTATTAGCCAAAACAACTGTACTATAGAGGTTGTTCCCTTCGCTAAACTACTTGGGGTTACTATTGAGGAACACCTAAAATTCGACACTCACATCCAGCAAAACATTAAGAAAGCCCATATAAAAGTTGGTATGCTATACAGAAACATCCACTTTCTCTCTCCTTCCACCAGACAAACTCTTGCCAATACCTATCTACTCCCCTCACTAATGTATGGTGTGCCTCTACTAATATATGTATCTGCCTCTCTTTCCTCCAAACTGGAAGTCTGGTATAATAAGATTTCTAAATTTGCAACCAAAGCCAAATTCTCCTCCCATCATTGTACTGCCCTTCATTTGTTAAATTGGCTTGAACTCTCCAACCATCTAGACTATCTCCAAATTACTAAAGCCCACAGACTAATTTTTCAGCCTACTAAGTGCCCAGCACTAACCAACATCCTTCAACCTTACACCATTCAGAGAACTCTAAGATCTACTCACCAAAACCTAATCACTGTCCGAAAACCCAATTGTCCTGCTTGTCAGCTTCTTTTATCCTTTTCCTTAGCTAAAAAATGGAATTTTCTTCCTTCCTCTCTAAGGACTTGTGAACACACTTTAAAACTCAGCTACATTCATACCTTTCCTCTAACAGGAAATGCAACTGCACTCTCCCCACCTAGCCTAATAATCAATCCAACCCTTTAACTTTTGACTAACTCTGAGTACAAGCTAACCTAGCATAAATGTACATATTGTAAATAACATAATTGTACATATTATAAATAACCCATCCCACTTTTTTCCTTTTTTTTCTCTCTTTTCTTTCTAAGTCTTTATTCTCCTTCTCAATTAAGTTACCACTGTCATCCTAAATATTTAGGTACTATGTAAACAAATAATTTATTCCTGTTCTCTAGCATGGAATGAAATTGTAATTGTGTCTTCTTTACTATGGTTGTATATGTAACTAAACTATGTAATGTGGAGCTTTTCTCCCCAGGCCTCCACTGAAAACAGGCTCCCTGAGCCCAGTGGACCTCCCTGGTCATCAAACTGGAAATAAATAAATAAATGGAACCAAAATGTAAAAAAATATATCAGCACAGTCTGTGCAAATGTGTACAGTTGACAGGTGCCCCCCCCCCCCATATACCCACACAAATGTATGTATGCCTGGAAATAGCAGCATAGTACACAATGGCAGGGTTGTACCAATACACATGAAAACATTTTGCCTGTCCACAATATGCAGGGGTCAGTGAGCTAAGTGTATTTGTGGTTAATATTGTCTGGATCTGGCCAGCATGTTCTCCTGGTGGTAAATTTTGTACTGCCCTAGGTATAGGGCTGCCTTTGCCAGGGCCATGTTCAGATAACTGCAGTGCTAACTGTTATGCATGTCAGTAGCACCCACTGCTCTGCCACTGACATACCTGGAAGTCACAGTGCTATGTGGAATATACTAAACATATTAGTGACATCTTGAAGGATGTGTAGCAGAGGTGCCAGGGCTTTTGTGAATATAAGTGCTTTGTGGTACTGTTACCAGTGGTCATTCTCAATAATCCTGTTTTCTTATGTATGCTTTTACAAAGAATGGACATGCCTGCATAGTTGAATGCACGCTGTACCCACAGCCATAATACCCAATCTCTGACAGCAAGATGTCTGGACAAGGGCAGAAATAAAAGTGGAACAAAGGCTCAATGATAGCCATGTGTTGTAAATATTGCCTTTATATACTGAGAAAATTGGTAGGATGAGGGGTTTGTAGTAGCAGAAATGGTTTGAAGGTAATGTATTTTGAGACAGTAATGTCTGTATCATCACGTAACATCACACTTCAATCATATGTAATTAACTTGCCATAAAACCCATGTTTACATAGAAAGGATGAAACCTCTAGCCAAGCCACTAGACAACCTGCCTAAAAATGTACAGGTCAGAGGTATGCACATACAAGGATATGACATCTCAGGTTAGGCAGATACAACACAAGCAGGAGATCCTCAGCCAGTATATCTCCAGGTTGCTGGACTGTTTATACAGCTGTGTGTCATTATTACACTGCCTGTAGCCACACCTCACAAATGGCCATGTTGGGAAGAATTTACATAGGTGTCCTGCCCTCATAATATTGGTCTATGCATCATACAACTAGTATTCCCCTGGTAAAGCACTGTGATGATCTGAGGATGTCTGGCACTAAGTAATGACACAATACATTGCAGTTACAGACTACAGATATGTCAGAAAATGTCTGCTAAGCAAAGGAAGTACCCTGTCAAAACTGCTGCATACTCCTGAGAGGTATGGATATAGCGCACAATACCCTGGACTGGAGTACACCTATCTCTGGAATGGAGTCCCACTCTAACTATAGAAGGTCACACTGAGTATACTCCTGCACTTAGAGAATCACAGGACATGTTGGAACCCACATCGGAATGCATGACTGCATTGTGTATATCTGTCCATGCATACAGACAACTATGTACACTTCCACTGTCCCCATTCCCCCCAACACACACACACACACACACACACACACACATATATATATATATATATATATATATATATATATATATATATAAATATATATATATATATATAAATATATGGGCAACAGATAATATATATCAAGCATACACACACATAGATGTGGGGAACTGAGAGACAGACTTTGATACAGAGGGAGACACAGGGGGACACAGACAGAGTGAGCCACACACACAGATACCTTTAATGGCATACAGTGATGTCATCCTGTAGACAGTGGCATACCAGTTGTAAACAGTTGTACATGCTAGCATAAAAGGTGAGCCCCACTGTATAACAGTACTGAGGTTGAGTTTATAATATCACATCATCTGCCTCAAAAGACTCTTCCCACTCAGTACACTTCACATTGCCCAATTTTATAACATCTGCTGCTGTCATTCACCTTAGAAGTACTATTGCACACCAATTACCCCTATAGGTGTTGTAGCACATGTGATAACTGCATAACACCATAATACAAATAACTGGATAGATAGGGGTTCTAATCTCAATATGGGCAAGTGTGTGTGTGTCTGTGTGTGTGATAGCTGTGTATGTGAGAATGAGGGTGTGTGTGTGTGTTTTTTTTTGTAGGTGAAACAGTTTTAGGCCATTCACACCCACAACACTTTCCATTGTCCCAGTGTATCAGTCCTGCTGATGTCATTCCCCTTATTGTTACCTTTGGCCAGCTGTTAGCCCAGTAAGCTCTATAGTGTGTGTGATAAGTGCATAACACTATAGTACAAATCACTAGATAGACAGGGGTTCTCATCTCAGATCTGGCAAATGAGTGTGTGTGTATGTTTGTAAGAAGAAGTCTTTTGATAAGTCTCACACCCACAAGCCTACTTCATCAAGTCTGCTAATGTAATTCCCCTTTTCAGCACCTTTGGCCAGCTCTGAGGCCAGCAAGCTCTGTAGCGCATGCGATAACTGTGTAACACTGTAGTACAAAGAACAAGGTAGGTAGGGGTTCTAGTCTTAGAGCCAGCAAATGTGTGTGCGGGGTATAATTGTGTGTGTATATTTGTATGAAGAAGTATTTTGATATGTTACCCACCCACTGGCCTAATTTATCAACCATGCTGATGTCATCTCCCCCCTTATAGGTACATAGGCATGCCTTTCAACTGTACAGATTTTTGCATAATGTCCAGATGTCTGCCTCATATGTTTGGTCTATTTCTGACAAACTTATGCTTTTCTGGCAAAGTAGTGGCAAATCAGTAAAGAGCGAAGTTAGAAAATAATGACAGACATTTGAGTTTCAGACTTTATAATCTTTAGACATGTCTTGCTGATGCCAAGCCTGTTATTCTATACACTTTCTAAGTTTGTAGGAGCAATATTTAAAAACTGACCCAATTGTGGGGCCTTTTTCCCACTTTTATTTATGGCTTTGTCCAGATGTCTTGCTCTAAGGGATTGTGAGGTATGTACCTAGCTGTGTACTAGCCTGATGGCCCTGGAGCCATTACAAGCCTAGGCCATAGATATGCCCTGGCATTGTGCCACCTGACATTAGTTAGTAGTGCCTCCAGCAAGTAGATCCAATGTACTGATCCCTGGAGTGAACTTTTTAGTACCCATCCACTCATCAAGATCTCTCTGCAGCAGGGTCATCTAGGTGCTTTGCTTGGCATGTATCGGAAGTCCATTCCAGGGCATTACCAGTCTCTTGGTCATGAACCTGTCCCCCTAGCACATTGTGTTGATTGTGGTAATGAGGTCAATGTCCCTGCAGTGTGTGGTGCAGAGAGATTGGGATGTGTTTAGATGTAGCAGTTGTAAAAGAGCTGGGTCAGACGTGGCTTTTCAAGTCAAGCAGAGATCTCCTCTAAGTAGGTGACAAGAGACAGAGAATAGCTGGAGTCTTTTGAGTCTGTCTGTGTAGGACAGGTGTTGAATGCATAGGATCCTCATTGTGATGTACTTCTCTGCCCTCTTCAGCTGTTGAAGGTATCTACTGATGTACATGCCAAATTAACCATTATATGTGATGAGTGGTCAAATGAGGGAAGAGTACACAGAGATGATGACCTCTTTCTTCCTGGACACGAAACTCTTGGTAATGACATGTGCCACATAGAGGGATTTCCCGACCACAGTGGCAATGTGGTGGTTAAAGAACAGGTTGCTGTCATCCTGTGTCCCCAGTTCTCTAATAACACCTAAAGTGTTCAGTGGGCACCCATCTATGTGGTGCTTAGTAGGAACTAAGATTTTACCAAAAGGGTTGATGATGCATTCTGTGGTATTAAGCTACAGGCCATGGTTTCTATACCAGTCAGTGGTCTCAGTGAGGCCTTTCTATAGGATGTCTGCATCACTTGTGGAGTTAATGATGGCTCCCAGAGTGCACTTGTCTGTGAACCTGGTCGCCCAGAGTTCCTTTGTGTTGGCCTGGAGTCCTGAGAACTAGATGCTGAACAAGAGAGTACCCAGGACTGATTCCTGTGGGACCCCGCCCATGACTGGCTGGCAGTCTGACTTGGAGCTTGCTATTTTCACACTGTGTGTTCTATTTGTGAGCCAATTTACAACCCCCCCTAGAAATATAGGAATTGGTGTCTACTTTGGTAGGTTCAACCATAATTCCTGACTCAGGAATGGTATCAAGATTCTTGGCCAGATTGATGTAGGCTCTATGCAGTGCCTTACTGTGATATACAGCCCTGGTGACTAACTCAAAGAAGCCAAACAGGTTGAGTAGGCATGATCTCACTTTCACAAAACTGAAATGTGTGGGGTTCAGAGTTAGGAGATTACCTATATGTTTGTCTATCAGCTCCCTGATGATACGCTCCATAGCTGTACATATCACACACGTAAGGCTAATGGACTAATTCCCATGGTCTGTAGTACCCACAGCTTTATGGAGAGGGATGACTGTAGCAGTGTGTCATCTAGAAAGGACAAATCCTGAGGTGAGGCTGTGACTGAACTGAATTCAAAGAGATGTTGCAAGGTTTCTCTGTAGTTCATGTAGAACACAGCCTGGGATTATTTGGGGTCCCATGGAAGCTGTAATCTCACCTGTGGACAATGCAGGTGTAAGCTGAGAGGTGTACCCTTGAGTGGCTAGCATTCCTCTGCCATTCTGAGTCTTCCCCTAGGGGGGAGACAGGGGTAAAGCTGTCACTGAATGTGTTGGCAAGAATGTTGTCAATATCTGTTAGCACAGTATAGGAGGTAATATTGTGCAATAACTCAGAGCACATCTGGATACTGGTGTGGAGGCTCTTGATATAACTGCCAAAGTATTTGTGATTGTTGTCAGTGTCTGCTGCAATTCTGTTATCATATGCAGCTTTAGATGATTACATGAGGGATCTCAAGTTGTTGGTGAGGCTAATAAGGGTGTTCTACCACTCTTGGGGCTCCACCTTTTTCTGCAGCAGTGTTTTCCTTCCATTGTACAGGTTATTAATGGCAGGGTACCACCTGATTGGCCTTCAGTGTTTGGAGGTGCATGTCAGGGTTCTGTTGAGTATGGCTAGTTACATGCATTGATGTACTTGTTTGTACAGTGTACTTGTGTATGATTTGGCAGTAATGCAGGTATTTTCCATTGGCATGGGTGCTGTGAAGTTAGCCACCTGTATTCTTATGAGCCCAAACTCAGCTGAGGAGATGCTGTCCAAGGTGGTTACCTTGCAGGGGTGGTGGTTGAGACGTGGATTAACATGGTGAGTACTCAATGTTTGATCCGACCATTTAGCAATTGACTACTGTTGTCATGCAATGGCCTCATATGTTGGTAATCAACATAGGTCAAGGATGTTGCTTCTTCTACTGGGTGTCAGTATGAGCTAGTCCATGGATCTGGAACTGATGTATTCCAGGAAGTGTTGGGCTAGTGTATTGGTGCATGAGAATCTTTCCCACTTGATGGAGGAGCAGTTGAACTCCCCTAGTATGTGAGTGTTGGGTTGGACCTTGATAGATTCCAGGGTGTTGAGGAATATGGCTTGATAGTCTAGGGACATGGATGTGGACCTATAGTAGGCTAAGACCTGGATTTCACTACCACTCAATGTCAATTGTACCTGACATATGTCAGATGCATTATACTGGGATAGTACTCTGGATGTGTGCTTATCCATTATCAATATAGACACACTACCACCTTTGGAGCTGTGGCTCATGTTTTGGAGCTGACAGGTGAGGAATACATTGTAGGCTGGTTGTGCATGGGTGCTGTCTGCTGCTGTAAAACAGGTCTCTGTCACAGCACAAATGGCATTGTTCACCATTTTGAGGAGTGTTGTGAGTGGATGCATCTCGAGATGTAGATGTCTTGTGTTGAGCAGCATGAACTTCTGTTTGCATATATGTGTAGCTGTTACGGTGATAATGTGATCTGGGCCACCACTGAAAAACCCACTATAGGGGTGGCAAGACACTTAGCCAGTACCTGGAAACCCAGGGGTGACAGCTGTAGGCCATCTGTGTCAACCCATGTCAGTCTGTCAATCTTGTCATCCCAAGCAGACAGATACTTGTTCCCATGATAGTGACACCAGACACATAAGCCAATTGTTGGTCAATCATTTGTTGTTTGTACTGTAGCATAATTCAGGGTGATAGTAGTACACTGCTCAGGGCTACTGCCATACCTGCCTTGCCCACATTATCTGATAGCTCCACAATTTCTCATTTCATATAGACCATGGATGTGCATCTCAGGTCATCCATACACACAAGGACAATGACAGAGTGATACTTGTAGTTGTTGTGGAGTGACCTGACTGGGTGTGTTATGTGCTGGAGTCTGGCATCTGATATTAAGCTTACTGTTACCTCCTCCTTGTTCAAATCAGTGAGTGTCACATCCAGCTGCCTCACAATTGAGTCACCTATGATGACTGTTTCAGGCAAGGTGTTTAGCCTTTGGGACTTAGGTTGAGGGGCACACTATGTAGGTGAGATCTGTGTCCTGTGGTTTGTGCTGTGCTATGGTGGTCAAGTGGGTGTCTGTCTTGGTGGTCTCCACTGTTTGGGTAAATGTCTATTGAGTGCCACTGTGAAGGTGGGTGTGTGGTTATTGTTTTTATGTCAGAGCTGTGATACTGTGTGTTCTGGAGGGGTATGTGGTCCATGTGGTGTGTTGCAGGTGCTGACTCTTCTCCTCTTGACCAGCTAGTGCAGTCTTCACTGGAGATTACATATCTTCCAATATGGTGATATAGGGGTATCTCTCACAAGTCTGAGTGTTGGGCATTTAGAGGAGAGGATTGTCTGTCTACCAGAGGCAGTTTCAACAGTGCCTCAGAATGCCCAAGTGCACCAAGTTAATGGGCAAAAGCACAGATAACTGCACTATAATCATACCAGGGGGTGATCCTAAGTATTAAATACTGAAGATAATTCTGTGAGAAATGGTGACTGCTGATGTCTTTCAGGTGTGCAAGAATACCTGATAAATAAACATGTTGAAGTGCAAAGCTATTAGGCTATTTGAAGTGCAGGAAATAAACAACTAGCAAGATCTAATGGAAAGACTGAAGGCAGACATTCTGGCACCTGTAACAGTTCACCTCAACTGTGCAGTTAGCACCTTTGGCCAGTTGTCAACCCAGTAAGCTCAGTAGTGTATGCAATAACTGTGTAACACTATAGTGTACATAATTATAGAGGCAGGGGTTCTAATCTCAATACCAGTGTGTGTGTGTGTGTGTGTGTGTGTGTGTGTGTGTGTGTGTGTGTGTGTGTGTGTGTGTGTGTGTGTGTGTGTGTGTGTGTGTGTGTGTGTGTGTGTGTGTGTGCGTGTCTGTGCGTGTGTTTGTGTGCATGCGTGTGTGTGTGTGTGTGTGTGTGTGTGTGTGTGTGTGTGTGTGTGTGTTTGTCTGTGAGAGAGAGAGAATCATATACAGTGTGGGTTATACCATTTTGATTTGCATACCACCCTGTAATTGTCCTATCACCATACTTTACTAGGCCTGTTGATGTCATTCACCTTAGAAGTACCTTGGAACTAAGAGAAGACATGTAAGCTCTGTGGCATGTCTGATAAGTAAGTAACACTGTAGTAGAAAAAACTAGATAGTAAGGGGTTTTAATCTCAGTACTGGCAACTGTTTGTGTGTGTGTGAGTTTGAGAATCATATACTGACTAGGTTATACAATTTTGATTTGTGTACCACCCTGTAATTGTTCCATCATCCTACTTTACTAGGCCTGCTGATGTCATTCACCTTAGAAGTACCTTGGGACTAGGAGAAATCATGTAAGCTCCGTGGCATGTCTGATAATTGCACAACACCGTAGTAGAAATAACTAGGTAGGCAGGGGTTCTAATCTCAGTACTAGCAACTGTGTGTGTGTGAGTGTGAGAATCATATACTGTGTGGGTTATACCATTTTGATTTGTGTACCACCCTGTAAATGTCCCATCACCCTTTTGAACCAAAGCTCCAAAGGCAGTGGTGTTTTCATATTCATAAAGGATGCATGCACCTACAGACTGGTAGCCCAACATAACACATCTGAGATACTTCACGTGCAGCTGACACTAGGTAAGACAGTGATTCAGGTTGTAGCCTGTTATAGATCCCCAACCATGTCCCAAGACTCACACTCCACATTCCTAAGCCCCCTGGAGAATGTTAGAGTCCAACCTAACACTCTCATACTGGCCAACTTCAACAAACCCTCCATTAACTGGGAAAGCTACTCATGTACCAATACACTTGCCCAACATTACCTGGAATTCATTAATTTCAATGCCCTGGACCAGCTCATTCTGACCCCCAATACAGGTAGCAATATCCTTGAACTGATCATTACTAACATGGGTGACCGAGGTAGCAATATCCTTGAACTGATCATTACTAACATGGGTGGCCGTCACTCTACACCAGTAGTTCACGCCTCCCTGGTTAGATCCGACCACAAAATAATCAGCTTGGAAATCCACATCCCTTTCCCCCCATCCCCCGCAAGGGAAACCACCAGGAAAAACTTTTCCAAAGCTAACTTAGGGCTTTTAAAACAGAGGGGGATAACTTCACAGCACCCATACAAATGGAGAATAGTTGCATGACCACCGAATCATACACCAATGCACTGTACGAACATGTACACAAATGCATGGCTCTTGCCATATCCAATAAAAACAAGACGGTCTCCACCAAAAAAGGAAGCCAATCTGGTGGTCCCTTGCCATAAACAAACTGTATAACAGAAGGAGGAAACCAATTCAGAATAAGTTGTAGCCTCAATACTGGGAAAACCCCCTTATCAGCCTCAACAGAAAGTTGAGATCCCTCATCAAACCCTCTAAAGCTAGCTATGAAAACTGAATTGCAGCAGATAGTAAAGACAACAACAAAGCCTTCTATACTTATGTAAAGAATCTCCATGGCAATACCCAGATGTGCTCTGAGCTACTGCACCTCTTTTTCCGAGCCATCAGATATTGACAATATACTGGTCAACAGATTCAGTTCCAACTTTAGCCCTCTCTCCCCTCGAAAGGACCAATCACAATGCCAGTAGATTGCCAAGCACCCAAGATTACTGCTGCACAGGTTAAAACAGCACTGCCCAAGTCAAAAATACAGCTTCTATGGGACCTGGCAATATCCCTGGCTGTGCTCTACATGAACTACAGAGTGAACTGGTACCTCACCTGTGTGCCCTGTTCAATCACAGTCTCAACTCAGGCTTTGTTCCTACTAAATGGCACACTGTTATGGCCATCCTTCTCTACAAAAGAGGAATGACTACAGACCCTGGGAACTATTGCCCCATTAGCCTGATGAGTCTGATATGCAAAGCTATGGAACACATCATCATGGACCTAAAAAACAAGGATATAGGGAATCTCCAAACTCTGGATCCCACATAGTTTGGTTTCATGAAGGTTAGATCATGCCTGCTCAATGTGGTTGACTTCTTTGAGTCAGTCACCAGAACTGTGGATGAAGGCAAGTTGGTTCATACAGCCTACCTTGATCTGTCCAAGGCCTTTGATACCATTTCCCACTCAGGAATCATAGACAAACTCACTAAGCTAGGCATCAACCCATATATCACTATGCTGGCTCACAGATTGAACCCTTGGTGTGAAAGTAGCTGACTCCAACTCAGACTGTCATCCGGTCAAGAGTGGAGTCCCACAGGGTCCGGTCCTGTGTCATCTCCTGTTTGGTATCTACTTCTCTGAAGTCCAGGCCAACACAAATGGTCTCTGGCTGACAAAGATTGCAGATGATTGCAAGTTAGGAGCTATTATTAACTCCACAAGTGATGTTGACATCCTACAGAAAGGCCTCACTGAGACCAACGACTGGTGTCAGAACCATGTCATTAAACTCAATGCCAAAAATTGTGTCATCATCCCCTTTGGGAAAAACCTATTTCCCATGAATTACCACTTCAATGGTAGTCCACTGAGCACAGAAGGTGTTAAATCTGGGAACACAGGTAGACAGCAACCTCTCTTTTGACTACCACTTTGCCACTGTGGTCAGAAAGTCCTTCTATGTGCTACATCTCATTACTAAAGTTTTTGCATCCAGGAAGAAAGAGGTCGTTGTCTCCCTCTACTCTTCTCTCATTAGGCCAGTCATTGAGTACAATGCCCCATTTGGCATGTACCTCACTAGACTCCTGCAACAACTGGAGAGGCTGCAAAAGTACCTCACAAAGAGGATCCTAGGCCTTAAACAGTTGTCCTATATGGACAGACTCAAAAAAATCCAACTATTCTCTGTTCATATCGCCTATTTAGAGGCGATCTCTACCTGACTTACAAAGCCATGTCTGACCCAGCTCTGTTAGAAATGCTACATCTAAGGATATCCTAATCCCTCCACACCACACTCTCCAGAGACCTCAACCTCATTACCACAATCAACAGAACATGCTGGAGGGACAGGCTCATAACCCAGAGACTGCCCATGCTATGGAACAGACTTCCCATACATGTCAAGCACAGCACCTCATTGGCCCTCTTCAAAGGAAATCTTGCTGAGTGGATGGGAAATAGGGAATTCACCCCAGGGATAACTCCAGTGGCTCTACTCAACAGAGGCAGTGGGAACTAAGGTCGGGTGGCATGATGCCAGGGTAATCCTAAGGGCTAGGCTTGTAAAGGCTCCAGGGCCATTAGCCTAGTACACACCTATGAACCTATGAACCCTACTTTAATAGGCCTGCTGATGTCATTCACCTTAGAAGTACCTTGGGACTAGAGGACATTATAAAAGGTCTGTGGTGTGTCTGATAAGTGCATAACACTGTAGTAGAAATAACTAGATATATAGGTGTTCTAATCTCAGTACTGGCAACTGTTTTTGTCTGTGAGTCTGAGAATCATATACTGTATGGTTTATGCCATTTTGATTTGTTTAATACCCTGTAAATGTCCCATCACCCTACTTTACTAGGCCTGCTGATGTCATTCACCTTAGAAGTACCTTGAGACTAAGGGAAATCATGTAAGGTCTGTGGTGCATCTGATAAGTGCATAACACTATAGTAGACATAACTAGATAGGTATGGGCTCTAATCTCAATACTGGCAACTGTGTGTGGGTGTATGTATCTCTTTGAGCAAAGATCATACCCTGTTTGGCTGATAGCATGTTGATTGGTGTACCATCCATGACTGTTTACCACCTCCCAATGGCATTACTATATATAGAGTGGTAATGGCATCTGTCTCACATGCAGCATGTTAAACCAATGTGCAGGCCATTCCAGTCCTCTCTACAGATGTGTATGGAATATCCAGATGTTTAGTTTCATAGGTGTGGCGATATCCATGCATTTGTGTATGTGTTCATAGAGTGCATTGGTGTATGATTTCATGGTCATGTAACTATTCTCTATTTGCATGGGTGCCGTGAATGTAGCAACCTTTGTTTTATGGAGCCCAAGGTTAGCTTTGTAGAAGTTTGTTATGGTGGTTACCTTTGCGGGGGGTGGGGGTGGGAGGGATGTGGATTCCCAAGGTGATTAACTTATGGTTGGATCTAACCAGGGAGGATGTGACTATTGGTGTAGAGCAACAGTTGCCCGTATTAGTAATGACCAGGTCAAGGATGTTGCCACCTATAGTTGGGGTATTAATGAGCTGGTCCAGGGCATTGTAATTAATGAATTCAAGGAAACATTGGCCAAGTGTATTGGTACATGAGTAGTTTTCCCAGTTAATGGAGGGATAGTTGTAGTCACCCAGTATGAGAGTGTTAAGTTGGACCCTAATGGTCTCCTGGGTGCTTAGGTATGAGGAGTGTGAGTCTTGGGACATGGTTGGGGACCTATAGTAGGGTATGACCTGAATCCCTGATTTATACCATGTTAGCTGCACCTGAAGTATCTTTGATGCATTATGTTGGGCTATCAGTGTGGAGGTGTGCCCATGCTTTATGAGTATAGAAACACCACTGCCTTGGGAGCTTTGGTCCAAGTTCCTGGGCCGAAAGGTGTGGAACAGTGTATAGCCTGGTAGTGCAGAGGTGCTTTCTACTGCTTTGAACCAGGTCTCTGTTACAGCACTAATGTCAATGTTTGCCATTTTAAGGAGTGGTTCAAGTGAGTGCATTTTGAGAGTTACACTTCTAGCATCAAGCAGCATGACCCTCAGATTGCAGTTGTTTGTAGCTGTTATGATGGTAATTTGGTATTTGGTACACAGCGTAAACAAGTCATTATAGGGGTGGTAAGAGCCTTGGCCAGTATCCAGAAGGCCAGGGGTGACAGATGCAGGCCATCCCTGGCAAAGCATCAAGGTCTGTCAGTCATGTCATTCCAGGCAGGCAGACACTGGACCCCCTTGGAATGACACCAGAAACATAGCCAATTGTTGAAATTAATAATTTTCTGCTTGTACTGTGGTATCATTCTGGGTGATGGTAGGATCCTGCCCAGGGCTAGTGTCATACCCAGCTGGCTACATAATTCAAGATAACCTCCATGTCTCTCTTCATGTAGTCCAGGGAGGGATATCTCAGGTCATTCACACCCACATGTACAATGGCAGAATCATATTTGTACCTGTTGTTGATGGACCTGATTGCATACGTTATGTGGCAAATCCTGGCACCTGACAGGCAGCTGACTGTTACTTTTTCCTTATTCAACCTAGTGAGTGGGACATCAGTGTTGTGCATGCTGTTTTGCCTTAGGGCCTTTGGTTGAGTGGCACACTGTTTTGGAGAGTTATGTGCATCATGGTTGGTGTTGTGTTGTGGTGGTTGACTGTATTTCTCCCTTGGTGGCCTCTGCTGTTTTTGTAGATTTGTAATGATAACCTCCTCACAGATGGGTGTGTGGTGTGTGTTGTTATGTGCAGGAAGTGCTGGTGTGTGTTTCGGAGGGCTATGTGTTCCATGTGCTGTGGTGCATGTGCTGACCTTCTCCTCTTGACCAGCTATTCTGGTCTTGGCTGGACAGTGTGTGGTTTCCAATTTGCATATATAAGTGCATCTCTCACAAGTCTGAGTGTTGGGAGGTAAGAGGAGAGGATATTCAGTGCAAATGAGGCAGTTGCTAGATTGCCTTAGGATGCCCAGGTTCACCACGTTAAAAGTAGAAAGCACAGGGAAATGACCTTTACACATGCCTAGAGGGGTGGGCGTTAATAATAAGTACTTGATCTGTTTCCTTGTAGAACGTTTAGTGCAGGTAGCACTTTTGTGTGCTGCAATAATTGGTACAAGAAGTCTGGTAAAGTGCTAGGGTAGTAATCTAGTAAATGAGCAGGAGCGGAGAGAACTAGCAGCTGTAAGGGAATAATTGAAGAGCAGACCTTTTGGCACTGCTCAAATGCTTATAAACAGGCCCAGTTACAGCAAAGCTATATGTGGACTAGACTAGTTAAAGGAAAGGCAGGAAACAAGAGTAGGCCTTTTATTTTATTCTATTATTTAGGCAAACTATATGTGGTCTGTGTCCCTTAACAATGCTCATGTATGTGATATTGTTGCCTAATTGACCACAGTGAGGGTAGTGACACACATGTCAGCATCATGCATCATACCTGCCTGAAACATCATGCTAATACAACATCTGCTACACTATCACTTGTCCAGGCCTGTATGAGCAATACATGATTCCATATCCTATGTGTGGTGGGTCATCTCACCATCCATGTAGGCATTCAGAACATTACACGCTGTAGGAGGTAGTGTGTCATGTCCCATGCTTATAATCTATGTGGGGCATGTAATGTGTATGTAGCAGTACAGTACATAATGGTGGAGATGTCGGCTTACTAATCTGTGTATTGTCAACTGTGTTGATGATACTATGTGCACATCCTATGTGTCAGTCCTTACTGTATGTATATCATGGAAATACCATTTTACCTCACTGTTCCACATGGTGGTCTCAGGGATACATACCATAGACCTGTCATACACAGTATCATGCATGCCCTCATCAACTGCTCCAGGGTTGAGTGTATGTGAAAGACATGACTGGGCCAACATGTGCTGACAGGTGAATCTGTTGCAGTGAATGTAATGGCTACACTTGTGAGGGATCTGCTGGCAGTACTGCAGTAACCTGTTCTGTATGTATGGGCCTAGGTAGTACACAACACTCAGCTGGCATGTCTGAGGGCTACCTGTCTGTGACAAGGAGTATGTATGCAAGGCGACACTGTCTGACAACAGTGTCCATCACACACTGTGGCATGCATACACACCTGGTACATGTACATAAGAAGCTGTACCTTGCTCATGACATGGTCAGTGTATTCCCAGTCTGACATACTCCCTCTTGGGAATGTCTGCAGTCCCACATCCTGCAGACACACAGACACCTGGGACACAAACAGAATACATAATGCCAGACTACATTCAGTCAGTGGTACTAACAGCAATAATGCATCCTGGCTAATAAGGTACATATACCTTTATGTGTACTCATAAGAAATGTAAGCAGACAACACTTTACATAGGATTACGTACCTACACTGTACTATATTCACCCTGTGCATCAGACCCATATTACCATGTCCCTGCATCAATAGTATGGATGACAGGGATGTGGCAGAGGTACCATCATGTGCACAGGGTGTTGTGTGGGTTTGCCAGAGGCCTAGGTTGGGCCATACAGTTGACATCATGTGTGTGTGTGTGTGTGTGTGTGTGTGTGTGTGTGTGTGTGTGTGTGTGTGTGTGTGTGTGTTTGGAGGGGTATCCAATAGATGGGCTGTGTAGAGGTGCTGTGTGTATCTGGAGGTGACCTGCCTGTGATACAGATATGTGTGTGTATGTATGCACACAGGCATGCCATGTTGCAGCCCTACACAGGGGTACATTGGATAGCAGGGAACTGGTCCTGCCAGGGGTATCACTGGCACAACCACACCCAAGGCTAAATGCAGTACTCCTTCCTGATGGTGATGGCTGTCCACTGGATCTGTGACCCTGACAAGACTGGACAGGACCATGTGGCCATGGCCTGCTCTGGTGTAATATGGATGGCAACCCCACTTCGGTAGAGCTGTTGTCACTGCCACTAAGAGAGTGGGAAGGTGCTTGGCCTCATACACTCTCAGCTGTTGTTGGTGATGACCTACATCCATGTGGCCAATGCCCAGCCCCCACCACATGCTCTACTACAGATATGCCATGGTCAGGGATTGCCAAGGTCTTACCTCACTGTCTATTAATGACCTCAGTATTTTGATGTGTGGACCCAACAAGGTCATGTATGTCACCAAGTACATCAGGGAGAGTTGCATCTACTACCCTGAGTATTTATGTGTTGTGGCATTCACTATGTACCTGTGCATTCATGACAGCCTGGAACATGCGGCTGTTGACTCCTTCTGTGGCACTTGCAACAGTGGCCTAATGAGCTGCATTCCTCATGCAAGCAGCCCTGTCCATCCACCTGTGTGGGACCCTGCCTGCAGTCTGGCTATGGCCAGTGTCTACACTCACACCTGCCATAGTCACCACACTAGCCTGTTTGATGCCACCAACTGCCAACTGTCCATCATCTGTGGCCACTGGTGATGGGGTATGTGTGGGCATTGTCACTGTGTGCAGCAATGGTATGCACAAGAGTGGGATATCAACTAATGACACAGATTCAGCCCCTGACAACCCCACCTGTACCTCACTATTCCTATCATCATTGTCAGAGTCTGCAGAGATAATGATATAGTTTTCCAAAAGGGGGAAACGCAAACCCCATCGCCACCTGTGAGAGGAAGACAACATATGTACATTTATACCTACACTTTGATGTTGGCTGGTTTACACACACAAACTCACACACACTTACAGGTTAAGTGGCACAAATCTGTTACACAGACCACGCATTACCCACATGGTGACATGTATTACACACGGCCCTCAACATCATGCATTACAGCCAGTTTTGCTACATGTAACTGACAATATAGAGCTCTGGAATATGTGATTAATGTTAGTATGTGATGGCCGTTCCTCAGCACAGACTGCACCTATGTACACATCATTGCTGTTCACCTGTAAAGCACAGTGGGAAGTAATACAGAACATACCTCACAACTGTACATATCCTCACAGGATGTGTAGAGGTCTGGCTCATATGTTTGCATTATTTCTCATAACCCATGTGTTCCTCTGTTACATAAGTGGGATGATCTGAGGAGTGACATCACTGATTAATGACATATATGTGAGTGTCAGATCTCCAAACAAGCAGTGAATATATGGTCACACAATCCTGTTACACCACCAGCCTTGTAATCTTACAGTGAATATGATAAGTGTACACAACCCTGTTAACATGCCATGTTCTTGGAATATACAATATGAGAGCTCAATAATGGATTCAAATATGTCACCTACCTTCCATGTGACATATGACCTGTGCAATCCAATCAATAAACAAACACATGCATTACGTGTAAAATATAATGACTGCACTATGTACAATATGGTGATTGCATAAGTATGCACACTCTTAAAATGATTAGTAACCAAAGTACTGACACTCACAATTGTGAAGGCATCCTGGACACGACGACTTGTGCAAAACTCTTTCTCCACAACTCCACAGGCTTAGTGCTCTCATCCAACTGCTGTTGGACTTCTTCAGAACAATAATCATTACCAACTCAACCTTTGTATACCCCTCCCCCATTAAACAATTAAATAATTAAAAATGACTAATGAATTAAAATTCCATTTAACATAAAATGTGTAAATATATATAGTGCTTCAACAAGCCTAACGATTTGTTAAGCACATCAACTACCTGTTTAAAATTCTAACACAGACTTGTGTAAAACCAGCAAAAATACAAAAATTGCCAAAACATTGCTACCAATTTGTCAAAGTTAAATAAATTACCTCATACACTAATAGTATGTATATTAAACCAAAATGTGTTTGAGTTTAAGTATGGCTGCTATGCTAATACTATCATTGATACCAGGAAAAATGGTGTCGTCCAACCTCAATTGCCACCTTAATTCACAAATATCTAAATTCAGCTCTAACACCCTACTCTGCCTATCCTTCACTAACTGTTGTAACACCACGAATGTAAACTTACGGTGTGGATTTTTTGTGATGTATCTAGGTAGGACATCAGTGGGCCTCATGTTCTTAATGTCAGCATTGTGCTCCCTGATTCTATCCTTAAATTGCCTGCTGGTCTTGTCAATGTAAAAGGCAGGACAATGTTCACATTTAGCCATGTAAATTAAATTTCTGCTGTTACAATGAAAATGTCTGAAAAAAAAATTCTTCCATTGATACATGCACTTCCACCGGTCACACAAATGTATGCACATATATTGCATCTACCACATTTAAAATTACCAGGTTCTCTACTGTTTTGATGTGAATCAATGTGGGCCCACATTTCCAAGATCTCCTTAAAACATCTGTCCCTTCTAAAGACAATCATAGGGGGTCCCCCTACTTTATCTATGATAGAACTTTCGGCAACTAACATCCTCCAATTTTTTAGGATGACATGAACCATCCATTCAGTGTCCTGATTAAAGGTGGTGATTAACAATAAGTCATTCCCAATTTTCCTTCTTCTGTCAACCTGATAGTTTCCTGGCATACTAGAACTGATGCTATTGTCAAAATCCATAATCCTCTCAATATGGGTCTGTAAACACCCCCCGCTCTTTTGTGTCTTACCTCCTCTGCCAAAATTTTGCAAAGAGCCCCGGGATAACCTCTTTTGACAAATAACTTTGTCATGAACTCGAGCCCCAATGAAAAATCTTGGTCCATGGTTATCATTCTGCAGCCCTTACAAATTGTCCTTTGACAATAGATTTTTTCTGATGGTAAGGGTGCCAGCTACCAAATTCCAGATATGAAGTGGAAAATTAGGGCTTTCTAAAGGTGTTAGATCTCAAGGTGTTGCTGTTATTGTCAATAGTTAAATTAAAGTCCAAGTATGACACGTTAACATTACTATACTCATGGATGAATTTAAAAAATTCAACTGTGTGGTCAATTTATGGCAAAAAGTTTCCTAAAATCTCTTCGTCTCCATCCCACACAATAAAAATATCATCCAAAAATCTGGTGTAATGCTTTATGTGGGCCCAAAATTCACTAGAAAAAAATGTATTCTTGCTCCCAGTGGGACATAACAAGATTAGCATATATTGGGGGTGCAAGCCACCCCCATAGCTACACCAGTCATCTGCTTGTAATATTGACCTTCAAAGTGTAGGAAATTATTGTTTAACACTGCCTCCATCAATATAGTGAGAACATTGACTTCATCCTGGTCAAAAAGGTTGGTCTTCCCCAATTTTATCCCCAGCCATTCTGTCCCAATTTCATGGGGTATTACTGAGAATAAGTTACAAACATCTATAGTATCTAAATGAATATTCCCAGTAATAATAACTCCATTAAGATGTTCAAAAAATTGCCAAGAATCCTTAGTTATATAAGAAAAGGCTCCTAACCCTTTTTGCAAGTGGTGATCTAAGTATTTACTTATAAAGCAAGTATTGGCCCTTTTAGCATCCACAATAGGCCTGAATTGCAAAAATTCAAGGCCCTTGTGGATTTTTGGGATACCAAAAATGTTTGGTATAACTGGGTAGTCATCTTTTTAAATAATAGTAATCCTTTATGTTAATTTGCCCCTGATACAACATATCTTCTATCAAAAGATCTAATTTTCTATAGGCTATGTGTATTTCATTCAGGTTGCTTTTGCAATGTGTATCTTCAGTTAATAAGGTTGTCATCTTGTCAGAATAGTCAGTTCTGTCAAGAATTATAACTCCACTACCCTTTTCTGGCTTCATTATGCAGATACTGGTATACATGGCCAGTTCCAACAATAAATCCTTCTCCTCAGGTAACAAGTTTTTTGATGATTTGTGTGGTCACTGTCTATAACCATCCCTTATGTCTGTTTCACAGACCTTCTCATATGTCCCAGTGGTTCCATTCAAGAGGGGTTAAATAACTGGGTTTCTTCAACCCCTTGCCTTGTTCCTCATAGTTTGCCCCATTAAACCATGCCTTTAGATTAATTTTCCATGTTAAAAGCTTCAGATTTATGAAAATATTTGACAAATCACCTCACCTGCATGGCACAAAGGTAAATCCCTTTGCTAACAAATCAGCATGTGCTATATTAATACAGTTTTTAGAATAATTATAAACTTTGTAATCACCTGCTGAATTAACTATAATATTAGGGCCGTTACTGTCACATGTGCCATTTATGTCAGCCATAGCATCAAGTAAAGTGCTAATATCAATCTCTCCATTGTCCAAAGAGAAATCCATGTTCGTTTTGCAAATAAAATTGTTCAAATCATCCGGAATTGAAGGCCCACTAAAAGTAGGGGACTCAACAATGTCTTGCATATTGTCATTCAAGTCCAAAACTGGATAAAGACTCAAGTTACTGTCAAAAGATGCATCCTCACAGTCAAAGCCACTTTCACAATGAGTAACGGCTATTTAACACATGAATAAAATGAGTACTCAAACTGCTGACAAAATGTATATCATTGTCTTCAAAAATATTGTTGGCATCACCTTCAATTTTAGCAAAATTAGCTTGGCCTAAACTATATTGCTCAGTAACATTGTGCCTGTCAGTAAAATAACAAATGGAAAATAAGTTTAAATCAGCTTCCACGCTGTTAAATTCAGGTGGCTGCTCACCATTACTTTCATCATCTCACCCGACCCGATTTGTCTGTTATTGCTACTTCTGTCATAATTTCCACAGTCTTTTAAAACATCAAACACATCAAAATTTGTGTTTTCACTAGTAGTGGATAAATCTAGCCAAGCCCACTCTGCATTCCCCAAGTCATTACATGTGTCACAGCAACTAATTTTGTTTTTGGCTAACTTTGTGTAAAGCGTCAGCAATTGATCCAGTAACCACATTCAGAACCACACCTGAATCGGTGTATGCACTTACTTGTTCTTGCGACCTCTTAACAGAGGTTTCTAATACTGATTCCGATAGCACCTCTGGTTCCTTCATTTTTTTGGCTTGGGTCCTTGCTCGTATCTCCACTCCATGCTTCCACTGCTCATGTTCTTTTCCTCCCTTTTTCTCAACTGCTTCAATCGTCTCAGGCCCTCCTCTAAAGGGAACTCTGATTGACTTCCGTGATATGTCCTCGGTTGATACGTGACTTCCTGGCCGCTCTTGACCTCCTGATTGGGGGAAGGTTCCTGGTTACTACAGTTGCCAACCGATAAGGGGCAAACCTTGTTCCTGGTGTACTCAAGTGTATCCCTCATCAATTTATTAATTTTCTCTGAAATATATTGTTGCAACTAGTTTCTATGCTTGCCAGTATATTATGAAAGTTGATTTGATAATGTTCAAACAACAAATCTTTTGTGATTATGTCATTCTCCTTTTCAATTTCCTCCATAAGCTGGTTTATTCTGTAGTTATTGTATTTAATCATAATTTTGATTAAATCTATGCCAGTCCGATCAAACAGTCGATGAACTTCATCCAGTATCTCCTCATTGTGCTCTATGCCATTCGGGTACTTCCAACATCGTAGACCTCTTGGCACTTGCCCCAACTCGATGTTCCTTTCCAAATACCCATTCTTGATTTGCAGTTTCCTCAAACCGAAAAGTCTTTTCTCGAATGACCTTATCCTGTCCATTAGGGACTGCTGCCCACCAGTCTGCTGACCGGCCCCAGTTCCTGAATTCATATGAAAGTCATACTTGTTACTTCTCCAATCTCCAGCTAAATGTATTGTCACAGACCCATGGGCCCCAGCACCATCATGGGACCCATTGCTGACATTGTTGGTTGAAGCATTTCGTATACCAATAGCCTGTGACTCAGAGCGATTGTTTGAATTACTTGGGGAATGTTGAGTAAGTTGAGTAGGTTGAGTTAAAGGTATACCCAAACTTCCAAATGGGTTGCTAGTCTTCTCATTCTGTTTGGCAGTTAGAGTCTTGATCTGGGCCATATGCTCTGCCAGTTGTTGATTAATTTGTTGAAGCAGTTCCACAATCTCATTGTTAGAGCTCACAGCCTTCATGTTCCAGAAAGCCTCTCCACACTCCAAACTTAGTAACCAAAGTACTGACACTCATAATTGTGAAGGCACCCTGGACACAAAGACTTGCGCAAAACTCTTTATTCACAACTCCACAGGTTTAGCACTTTCATCCAACTGCTGTTGGACTTCTTCAGAACAATAATCATTACCAACTATACCTTTTTACACCCCTCCCCCATTAAACAATTAAATAATTAAAACTGACTAATGAATTAAAATTCCATTTAACATTAGTTAAAATGTGTTAATATATATAGTGTTTCAACAAGCCTAACCATTTCTTAAGCACATCAACTACCTGTTTAAAATTCTAACACAGACTTGTTTAAAACCAGCAAAAATACAAAAAAATTGCCAAATCATTACTACCGATTTGTCCAAGTTAAATAACCTCATACACTAATAGTATGTATATTAACCTAAAATGTGTTTGAGTTGAATGCTTCAACCAACAATGTCAGCAATGGGTTCCATGATGGTGCTGGGGGCCATGGGTCTGTGGCAATAAATTTAGCTGGAGATTGGAAAAGTAACAAGTATGACTTTCGTATGAATTCAGGAAGTGGGGCCAGTCAGCAGACTGCTGGGCAGCAGTCCCTAATGGACAGGATAAGGTCATTCAAGAAAAGACTTTTGGTTTGAGGAAACTGCAAATCAAGAATGGGTATTTGGAAAGGAACATCGAGTTGGGGCAAGTGCCAAGGGGTCTACAATGCTGGAACTACCCAAATGGCATAGAGCACAATGAGGAGATTCTGGATGAACTTCATTGGCTGTTCGATCGGACTGGCATAGATTTAATCAAAATTATGATTAAATATAATAACTACAGAATAAACCAGCTTATGGAAGAAATAGAAAAGGAGAACGACATAATCACAAAAGAGTTGTTGTTTGAACATTATCAAACCACCTTTCATAATATACTGACAAGTACAGAAACTAGTTGCAACAATATATTTCAGAGAAAAATTAATAAATTGAAGAGGGTTACAGTTGAGTACACCAGGAACAAGGTTTACCCATTCAGTTGATAACCGTAGTGACCAGGAACCTTCCACCAATCAGGAGGTCGGTAGCGGCCAGGAAGTAACGTATCAACTGAGGACATATCACACAAGTCAATCAGAGTTCCCTTTAGAGGAAGACCTGAGATGGTCAGAGTGGTTGAGGAACAGGGAGGGAAAGAACACGAGCAGTGGAAACATGGAGCGAAGATACAACGAGCAAGAAGCCAAGCCAAAAAAACGGAGAAACCAGAGGTGCTATCGGAATCAGTATTAGAAACCTCTGTTAAGAGGTCGCAAAAACAAGTAAGTGTATACACTGATTCAGGTGCAGTTTTGAATGTGGTTACCGGATTAATTGCTGCCTGTTTACATGAAGTTAGCTATCACAATATTAGTTGCTGTGACACATGTAATGACTTGGGGAATGGAGAGTGGGCTTGGCTAGAATTATCCACTACTAGTGCAAACACAAATTTTGATGCATTTGATGTTTTAAAAAACTGTGGAAATTATGACAGAAGTAGCAATAACAGACAAATCGGGTCGGGTGAGATGATGAAAGTAATGGTGAGCCACCACCTGAATTTAACAGCATGGAAGCTGATTTAAACTTATTTTCCATTTGTGATTTTACTGACAGGGATAATGTTACTGAGCAATACAGTTTGGGCCAAGCTAATTTTGCTAAAATTGAAGGTGATATTGACAATATTTTTGAAGACAATGATGTATATTTTGTCAGCAGTTTGAGTACTCATTTTATTCATGTGTTAAAAAACAGTATAAGAGCCTGGATGACAATGGGCTGGGTAATTTTAGCCAAAAAGCCGTTATTCATTGTGAAAGTGGCTTTGACTGTGAGGATGCATCTCTTGACAGTAACTTGATTCTTTATCCAGTTTTGGACTTGAATGGCAATATGTAAGACATTGTTGAGTCCCCTACTTTTAGTGGGCCTTCAATGCCGGATGATTTGAACAATTTTATTTGCAAAACGAACATGAATTTCTCTTTGGACAATGGAGAGGTTGATATTAGCACTTTACTTGATGTTATGGCTGAAATGAATGGCATATGTGACAGTAACGGCCCTAATATTATAGTTAACTCAGCGGGTGATTACAAAGTTTATAATGATTCTAAAAACTGTATTAATATAGCAAGTGCTAATTTGTTAGCAAAGGGATTAACCTTTGTGCCATGTAGGCGGGGTGATTTGTCAAATATTTTAATAGATTTGAAGCTTTTTACATAGAAAAGCAATCTAAAGGCATGGTTTAATGGGGCAAACTATGAGGAACAAGGCAAGGGGTTGAAGAGACCCAGTTATTTTAACCCCCCTTGAATGGAACCATTGGGAAATATGAGAAGGTCTGTGAAACAGTTTACTATCATATTTGTGAATGTCATTTAGAAGAACGCAACAATTTTCGTCAAATATTGTCAGAAATCAAAACACCGAGCGACCGAAATATTGAACGGAGCATTTCAGCAATGTCGAATATTGACTTTGCTGAAATGCTCACATCTGCCCACAACTGACAATAACGTTTGCAGGGGGGCAAGCCCCCCTGCACCCCAACACCCCCTTCTTATATATACAAACTCCAAGATCGCTTTGCAGTGAGGGAAAGGGTACATTTCCTGATCCCCATGATAGTGCGCTCTGAACCACAATGTCGAAGCTGATATTAGCAGCTGTTCATTCATGTCAGCTTCGACATTGTGGTGATTGAACTCTCAGTTCTAGAAAATGATTTTTGCACATATTTGATCATCTACATGACAATCAAATATGTGATATTAAACCCTGTGAAACAGACATAAGGGATTGTTATAGACAGCGATCACACAAATCATCAAGTAATTTGTTACCTCTGGAGAAGGGTTTATTGTTGAAACTGGCCATGGATACCAGTATCTGGATAATGAAGCCAGACAACGGTAGTGGAGTTGTAATTCTTGACAGAATTGACCATTCTGACAAAATGACAACATTATTAACTGAAGATACATATTACGAAAGCAACCTGAATGAAATACACATAGCCTATAGAAAATTAGATCTTCTGATAGAAGATATGTTTTATTAGTGGCAAATTAATGAAAAGGATTACCATTGTTTAAAGAATGACTACCCAGTTATACCAAACATTTTTGATATCCCTAAAATCCAAAAGGGCCTTGAATTTTTGCAATTTAGGTCTATTGTGGATGCTAAAAGGGCCAAGACATGCTTTATAAGTAAATACTTAGATCACCACTTGCAAAAAGGGTTGGGAGCCTTTTCTTGTGTAACTAAGGATTTTTGGCAATGTTTAGAACATCTTAATGGAGTTATTATTACTGAGAATACTCATTTAGTTACTATAGATGCATGTAACTTATTCTCAGTAATACCCCATGACATTGGGATAGAATGGCTGGGGATACAATTGGGCAAGACCAACCTTATTGACCAGGATGAAGTCAATGTTCTCAATACATTGATGGAGGCAGTGTTAAACAATAATTTCCTACACTTTAAAGGTCAATATTACAAGCAGGTGACCGGTGTAAGCACCCCCAAATATGCTAATCTTGTTATGTCCCATTGAGAGCAAGAATAAATTTTTTCTAGTGAATTTTGGACACACATAAAGCATTACACCAAATTTTTGGATGATATTTTTATTGTGTGGGATGGAGACGAAGAGATTTTAGGGAAATTTTTGCAGTACATCAGCCATACAGTTGAGTTTTTTAAATTCATCCACGAGTACAGTAAGGTTAACTTGTCATACTTGGACGTTAATTTAACTATTGACAATAACAGCAACACCTTGAGATCTAACACCTTTAGAAAGCCCACATTTTCCAATTCATATCTGGAATTTGGTAGCTGGCACCCTTACCCTCAGAAAACATCTATTGTCAAAGGACAATTTGTAAGGGCTGCCAGAATGATAACCATGGACCAAGATTTTTCATTGGGGCTCGAGATCATGTCAAACTTATTTGTCAATAGAGGTTATCCTGAGGTTTGGCAGAGGAGGTAAGACACAAAAGAGCGGCGGGTGTTTACAGACCCATATTGAGAGGGATTATGAATTTTGACAATAGTATCAGTTCTAGTATGCCAGGAAACTATCATGCTGACACAAGAAAGAAAATGGAGAATGACTTATTGTTCATCACCACCTTTAATCAGGACAGTGAATGGGTGGTTCATGTCATCCTAAAAAATTGGAGGATGTTAGTTGCCGACAGTTCTCTCATAGACAAAGTAGGGGGACCCCCTATGATTGTCTTTAGAAAGGACAGATGTTTTAAGGAGATCTTGGAAATGGGGGCCCACATTGATTCACATCAAAACAGTAGAGCACCTGGTAATTTTAAATGTGGTAGATGCAATATATGTGCATACAGTTGTGAGACAGGTGGAAGTTCATGCATCAATGGGAGAATTTTTTTATTTTCACGGACATTTTAATTGTAACAGCAGAAATGTAATTTACATGGCTAAATGTAAGCATTGTCCTGCCTTTTACTTTGGCAAGACCAGCAGGCAATTTAAGGATAGAATCAAGGAGCACAATGCTGACATTAAGAACATGAGGTCCACTAATGCCCTAGCTAGATTCATCACAAAAAATCCACACCATAAGTTTACATTTGTGATGTTACAACAGTTAGTGAAGGATAGGCAGGGTAGGGTGTTAACCTGGATTTAGATATTTGTGAATTAAGGTGGCAATCGAGGTTGGACGCCACCATTTTTCTTGGTATCGATAGTATTAGCATAGCAGCCATACTTAAACCCAAACACATTTTAGGTTGATATACATACTATTAGTGTATGAGGAAATTTATTTAACTTTGACAAATTGGTAGTAATGTTTTGGCAATTTTTTAAATTTTGCTGGATTTACACAAGTTTGTGTTAGAATTTTAAACAGGTAGTTGATTTGCTTAACAAATGGTTAAGCTTGTTGACACACTATATACATTAACAAATTTTAAATAATGTTAAAATGAATTTTAATTCATTAGTCAGTTATAATTATTTAATTATTTAATGAGGGAGGGGTATAAATATGTTGAGTTGGTAACGATTATTGTTCTGAAGAAGTCCAACATCAGCTGGATGAAAGTGTTAAACCTGTGCAGTTGTGAATAAAGGGTTTTGCACAAGTCTTCATGTTCAGAATACCCCATGGCACTGGGATAGAATGGCTGGGGACACAACTGGGCAAAACCAACCTTTTTGACCAGGATGAAGTCAATGTTCTCACTACATTGATGGAGGCAGTGTTAAACAATATTTGCCAGGGTGCCTTCACAACTGTGACTCTTAAAATGATAAGTTGTTGAAGCACCTTCAAAGTGGCTTACAACATTCAATCTTCTTGTGAAGGTGTCTATCAGTGTGGCACAACTTGACTTGATATTATTTGACCACTCTTCCATGCAAAGGTCTCCCAACTCTGTCAGATTGCAACGGCAGCTCATGTGCACAGCCCTCATCAAGTCACACTGGGGTTTTCTATCTGGTGTAGGTCTAGGCTCTTGCTGGGCCAATCCATAACCATGCTTTTATTCAGGTGGAGCCATTCTTAGGTAGCTTTGGATGTATGCTTCAATTCTCTGTCATGTTTAGTGATGACACACCTCCTCATTCTCAGCATTCTTGCAGATGGCTGATGGATTTTGGGCAGAAGTGGGTGTTATTAAGAAATGTTCAGAATTCCCACCACCATGTTCTGTCTGTGGAACGGCACCCTACAGCAGATCACTGCCACCAGTGTGATTCACCATGGGGATGTTGGTCTTTAGGTTATGAGAGGTGTTGTTTGTAGCTGTGAGGTCGAGCCCTATTCTCATTACACCATAACACATTTTCACACTTGCTTTTAGTAGACATGATGTGCTGTATTGCAATTTATATCCACCCCTGGATGTTTTTAGTGTGTGAAAATGCTTCCATCTTCTGAACCTACCCCATTGGCCAGACATATGTAGAATATGGGAGAGTGTTCTCACAGTTAGTACAGAACACCAGTACTAGCAAGAGGTTTCTGCAACTCCCTCTGTATTGCTGTATGTCCCCTGGCAACCTCCTTGACCAGGTCTTGACATGTGTTGTCATGATTTTTGGAGGGACACTAGGTTCTTTTCAACTGCACTGTTGTCCCATATTCAGTCCACCTTTTGACAACTGTCTCCACTGTATTCCATGGTGTATGTGATGCTGTGGTAATGTTGTTGTACCCTACTTTTGACTGATAGTTTTCAAACACGAGATCCCTTTGCTGCTTTGTACGCTGTCTGCAAGCCATGGCCGTTGCTGTTGAAGGCAACTGAGCAAATGTCATGATTATCTCACTTGGACAGCAGACTGTTATTTGGTGTTAGTCAGAGTACCTTTACTTGATGTCTGGTGTGTACCCAAGCAGACTGTATGCTCTCAGTAAATCACAGGCTGGTGCAATAACATATTATTTGAAGGGTGTGCACACATTTGCATCCAGCATATTGTGAGGTTTGTATAGTCCATATTTGGTGGCCAACAGACTGATTGTTTGTACAGGGAATTGTTCATGTCGTAGGTCACATTACAGTTTGGAAAAGATGAGGACTGACATACTGTGGTCTCAATTTGTATATACATCACAAACACATGGCATCTTAACATGGGTGTATACACTATTTATATCCTCTTTATGACAGTAATGTTTCAAACATGTCCCTACCTTAGGCCATTTGTCCACCCATTTTGTTGCTCTCTGTCCAGAAGTCTTGCACTGACAGGCTCTGAGTTGTGCTACAGGGATGATATATTCTCATTAGATAGGCCCCTGTGGTGACCATTGTGATGCAATGCAATTGACCCCAACACAAGTGAACATGCACATAAAGCAATTTGGCTAGGAGTGGCAGTTGTGTACATGGTACATTGCATGGCCTTCACATGCCTGGGGTAGTGGCAAACCACAACAGTACAAATGCATAATCACCAGCTACAGGCTGCCATCCCACATGCAGACTGGAGGGACCTAGGTATTTGTGTGAGGGGAGTATGGTCAGCAGAACCACATCTGGCATTGGTACAGGATGGATGCAGCACGTCTGCACATTTACAGTACAACCCCAAATACTACACAATTTTCTGTCCTTCACCATAGATGTGAACATCTGTGCATTAGAAAACCCCATCCACAACTGCAATATGACCTCACACATGCATGTAGATACTCTACAATTAAAATTATGTCTGGTACACAAGTCTAGTAATCTACTCTGGGGCCTTACCTGCACACTCCTCACCCATTGTCTGTGTGCCAACCACCTCCAGTATGTGGGGGGTCTGTACTCTGATGCTGTACTAGGATGGGTGCCTCAAGGTACCCATGGAGCTCCCCAGTGGGTGTCAGTGGGGCTGCAAGGCCAGGCTCATGCCTGTGGCTGTGTGGTCCTTGGCCATTGCAGCAGTTCTTTGCCGGACATGGTGTATGAGGTCACTTTCACGATGTCAGACCTGCTCGTATGTACATGTGTGCAGGCCAACATCATTTACCCTGTGGACAAGGTCATCCCACAGGCCAGTCCTCTCCTGCAGATGTTGCTGGCTCCAGCCAAACATGGCATGGTTGCGTAGTATGGGTTCTATGATTATATTTGTCTCAGTCGCTGGGAAAGTTGACCTTTGCTGATGCGACATTGCACCTGGGAGACATAACAAGGGAGACACATCACAGGACCTCATACCTTTGACAACCATATGTACAGAACCTGCACATCTACATTGAATACCAGTAGTCACCACTCACAACCACACCATACCCTTGTACTGTATCAGCACTGTATCTGCTTTTGTACTGCTGGCCCTGAGGTGTCATATCCTCCCAATGAGGGCTACTTAATTTCCTACTCCTACTTTCCTACTCCTGTACTCCTCATTCATGTCTGTGTCAAGGGATGACATTGGTCATCTTCCATGTGGATATGGTGTGGATGGTGCCAAGGCTTTGTGTGGCTACGGTGTGTAATGGAGCTGGGAGCACATGCCTGAGTTCATGTAGGATGCAGACAGGGATGTTATCAGGTGCCATGGATACTTACATTTGTTGCCTTTCAATAGGCAATATGTACCTGCTCACTGGTGATGAGGTGAGGGGTCTGGGTGCTGTGCATATCCAGCTATAGTGCTGCTGAGCCAGGAGGTGATGTTTGCCCTAAACCTATCTGCAGCAGGTTGCTTATAGCTATGTTGTGTGTGCTTGTGGTTTTACTGGCTACCATTACAGGGTGGGTTGGTTTGTGATCTCAGAGATTGCAGACATATGTGAAGATGGCCTTGTGATCGGCCTTGGTGGATCTGTCCAATTTGTACTCATAGTTACCCTTACAGTACTCCACCTGTGACCTTATATGCTTGATCAGACAAAGGCTGACTTGATGCCAGGTTAATGCATGCTCCTGATTTGGCCTGTATGGCCAATCTAATCACCAAGTCTGTGGTTTGTGCATTGCTACTGTCCACCACAAGCATTCAGCCTACCTTGAGGGCGTTGATGTTGTCCTGTCGGGTATTGCAGAGGCCATAAAGCTATGTAGGTCCCCACAAAGTATTGTGTTGTGGGTCTGGACACAGCTGCTAGTTCCAACATAAGGGATGCCCTTCATGTGGGGCTTGTCCATTTACCTGGCCTGTGCGGGGGACAATATGGAGGTGTGGGGGCTACAGCTTCACAGAAAGTAGGTGGAAATAGCTCACAGGACAGGACATGTGGAGACAGACCAGCAACATGGGGGACAAAGCTCCAGGGTTTGGTACAGCTTGTATGTCATTAGTGTTGTTATACACATGGGGGTTGCTACATTAACAGGATTTGTCTGGACATGCATTTACTGGGTGACTTTACATCTGACAGTGATATACCTCTGACATAGCTCTCAACTGGCATGTTTTTGACAGACTGGCCAGATGTTTGCCTATTATGATTGGTCTGTTCTTCGACCAGCATCTGTTTTTGTGGGGTTGGTAGGATAATGTGAGGATTGTAGTCAGTAAGTGTTGTCATAAACTGATGTTCCACACATCATTTCCTTTAGGGATGTGATGTTACAACAACACATGTAACAGCAGCTACTGTTTCAGTTTGTAACACCATTATGTGTGCTATGTCCCTCTTTCCAGCCCCCTGTCCCATAAGTATGCCATGCATTGTCCAGATGTCCTGAACTCTGAGGTGCAGATGTATGGTATATCATTAATTACCAACTGCACTCCAGTTAGCATGACAATGACCTGGTAGACTACTGGCCATGGTATGCAGTGGTGGCCAGAGTTCTGGGTCCACGCCCTGGTAAGTCTGTGGAAATCTGCACGTATGCCAGTATGTCTGTCTGGCCATTGTGAACAGACTGCCAAGATTGTGTAGCAGTGTTGTGTGTATATGTTCTTTAGGCTGGGGAGGGAGAGTAGCAGCTGTGAGTGCCATGCATCCTTTACCTATATGACTCTGCATGCTGCTACAGCTGCTCACAGTCTATCATGTCTGTATGCTTGTAGGGGCTGATTGTGAAATGTCATGTAGCACCTCAGAATTCCCAGTACACTGAGAATTGGGCAGTATATGTAGGGGTAATGTGTGAGTGGCAAACGGTATGTGGTTGCTCTCCTAGTATTATACTGTCATGTTCAGTTTGCTTACTTGTATGTTGCTGTGACTGTGCTGCACTTGTTTGCACATTCACACCAGTGTCTGTGTTCCACTAGTATTATATCCCTGTACTGTCTGTTATATTTGCTAATGCATGTTTACAGCCCCAGAGCTGGACCTGGGTAGTGTTATGTCAGTCTGATTGTAGTCTGGACATTGCTCGGTAGCTCAGTGTCGTTTCCCCTAACGTTGTGTTATGTCCACATATTCATAGGATGTCCAGTTGTGTGGTCAATATCTTTGGTCTGGTCCCCATAACTGTTATGCATGCATGACACATCAATGGTATGATGTGGGGACTGAGGTCAGTAACTAATGAAAAGCAATTGAGTCCTGGAACTGTGATATTTCAGTTGATATATGCTAGAACATACACTGTCACTACATGAATGTTCTCAGCTTATCTACTGACATATTTTGGACATGTCCCTATTTTCATGCCTTTGTCCCCCACTTTGTCAGGCTTTATCCACATTCATTGCATTAAGGGGTTCTGAGCATACCGTTCCACTGCCAGATTTTCCACATAATGTCCAGATGTTTGGACCATACTTTTGTTCAGTTCCACAATTTATTTCTATTTGTCTGGTAAATCACGGTGATGATCCACAGATTTATGGCTTGGTGCAAGAGCCATGGGTTCAAGCTCAATGCCAAGAAATGTATAGTTATCCCCTTTGGGAAAAACATGTACCCATGAATTACCACATAGGTGGCAGTACACTAAACACCAAAAGTGTGATAACAGACTTAAGGACACAGGTGGACAGTGGTCTCACCTTCGATAACCAAATCACCACAACAGTCAGGAAATCCTTCAATGTGGCAAACCTCATCACTAAGGGCTTTTCATCCAGAAAAAAGGAGGTCATTGTCTCACTGTACTCATTAGACCCACTATAGAATATAACACCCCATTTGGTATGTACCTCTCAAGACACCTGCAACAACTGGAAAGGCCGCAGAAATATCTCACTAAAAGAATCACAGGCCTAAAGCAGATGCTCTATGCTGACCGCCTTAAAAAACTCCAACTATACTCTGTTGCATATCATCTACTCAGAGGCAATCACTGCTTAACATACAAGGCCATGTCAAACCCAGAGCTGTTGGACATGCTACACTTAAAGAAATCCCAATCCCTCAGAGCCACATGCTCCAGGTATCTAAACCTTGTAATCACAATAAAAAAAACATGCTGGAGGGATAGGTTCCTGACCCAGAGACTACCCAGACTCTATAATAGACTGCCCATACATGTCAAGCAGAGCGCCTCTTTGGACCTCTTCAAAAGGAACCTTGATGATTGGATGGGAGAAAGGAAATTCACCCCAAGGATCACGTCACTCACCCTGCTAGACAGGGATCCAGGGAAGTAAATAGTGTGGGAAGAAATAGCCAGGGAATTGTTATGGCTAGGCTTGTATAGGCCCTAGGGCCGATAGCCTAGTACCAACCTATGAACCTATGAACCTATAAATAAATGACATGACATTTCAGTTCTCATCATCATATCCTTCAGTGAATGTCTGCTGAAAAACACTGTTGCTGTAACACGTCTTCATTTGTAACAGCAATTTTTGAAGTATGTCCATATATGTGGCCCACCCTCTTTTTACAGTCTTTGTACAGGTTCTTTGCACTAACAGGTTGAGAGGGATGGTTCTGATATATAACTGCACTGCATGTTACACACACACACACACACACACACACACACATATATATATATATATATATATATATATATATATATATATATATATATATATATATATATAAAGCGACTACCTTCTGGATTTAAGTATCTTTGCTTTTTTTTCACTGGAAATAGCTTCTGTTGCTTACTTTGAACTAGCCTGAACTGTTTTTTTACTGATTACTGCATTTATTTTAAAATCTGCACTTAAAGTTACATTTAGTCGAATTTAATCGAAAGTTTGCTTGTTTGTTTGTTTAATTTAACTGTGGAGGCTGCCCACTAAAGTGTGCTAGCCTGTGTAACTAATTTATCACCGTCTCTGCATTTTCTGTGTGTTTCTACAAAAAAAAAAATAAATAAAAAAATAATCCTTGTTTTCCCGCCTTTCTCGACTAGTTTAGACCAGTATACAGGCATTGCTGTATTCTGGGCTGTGGTGTAGTTCCTGTGTTGTCCATTACCTTACTTGGATAGAAGGAAGTTTCTTTGCTCACCAGTGGGAGTGGGGAGCCTTGAGCAGCCTACCTGTCCTTGGGGGAAGTGACCTCAGCACAAGAAGCTGTAGTAATTGGTTGTTTGGGACCATTCCTAGCTCTTTTGTAGTTCACTGCTTAAAATCTGCGTTTGCACGGCTTTATGCAGCATAGCGCCGTTAAACAAGGTTAAACCTTTTCTGGCTCCGCCAAGTCTGCTGTTCAATTTTTCCCTTAGAACTGTTCTACTTGCAATCTAAACAGCCTATACTCTATCTGAAAAGCTCAGCATTTGCTCCTAAAGCATTTTTTACACAGGTAAAGCATTCTTAAACAAAAGAAAGTACTTCATTCACCTAAATTCTGTTGAGTACCCATTTCCCTATAGGTCCTTTCTGACTCAGTTACACAGCAATCTTTTTCACTATTTCTAGCATGTCGAAGGGTCAGTTGCTGGCGTCCTCTCCTGTTCAGCTGGTGAATCTGGGAATCTTGAGGCAATGTTACAATTGCCTCATGTACACAGACAACCCTCTCCTCCTCCCAACAAATACAAATATATGCGAGAGATGCAACTATATAGCCAAACTGGAGGCTGAGCTCTCTCAATTCAGTACTGGCAAGACCAGTCAGGAGGAGAAGGTAACCACGCACACCACAAACCCAGTCTCACATAGAACTATCACAACTGCAAACCAAACACATAAACACACAAAAACATACTGAGGCGCTGATTAAAAATCTACCAAAACAACAGAGGCCTCCAAAGCAGACACCCAAGCAACCACCACCTCAAGACATAGCACATGCAACACATAGTTCACAAAGTCAGTGTGCTAAACAGTCACAGCCCTTAAGGCCAAACAACATGCCAGACACACTTGTAATAGGTGACTCCATAGTCAGACACACTGACGTCCGCTCACCAGACTGAACAAGGAAAAGGTCACAGTAAGCTGCCTGTCGGGAGCTAGAATCCGCCACATAACACAAGCACTCAGGTCACTCCACAGCAAGTACAAATATGACTCAGTCATTGTACATGCCGGTGTGAACGACCTGAGACGTACCTCCCTGGACTACATGAAAAGAGACATAGAGGAGCTCTCTGATTATGTAGCCCAGGCCGGTATGACCCTGACCCTGAGCAGCATCTTACCCTCACCAAGAATGATGCCACAGTACAAAGACAAAATGATCAGTATTAACAATTGGCTTAATTACTGGTGTCATTCTAAGGGGATCCAATGTCTGTCTGCTTGGGATGACATGCTTGACAAGCCACGCTGCTGGATGGCTTGCACCTGTCACCCTGGGATTCCGGATATTGGCCAAGGCTCTTGCCACCCCATAGTGCCTTTTTAGGCAAGGCTCAAATGACAAACCTACCCCTAGAAAACACAAGTGAAAAAACTAAGGGTAATGCTGCTCAATGCCAGAAGTCTAAACCTCAAGATGCACGCCCTCAAAGCCCTCCTCAGTATGGAGAACATCAATGTCTGTGCAGTGACTGAAACCTGGTTCAAGGCTCCTGAGAGCACCCCAGCACTATCAGGTTTTACCTCATATCATGCTTTCCGGCCCCAAAACTTGGCCCTTACCACAAAATTAGGGGGAGTTTCCATTTTCATCAAAGATACCCACTACTCCAGGTTAGTGGCAACGCATAAGCATCAGAGACTATCCAGGTGCAACTAACCATAGGCAAAACTGCCTTACAGTTTGTAGCATGCTACAGACCACCCTCTCAAACTCAGGAACCCCACACAGCCTTCCTGAAAACACTGGAGAGTATGAATGTCTCTCTAAATACCATCATTTTGGGAGACTTCAACTACCCAAACATAGACTGGGAACATTACTCAAGCCTCAACACCTTAGCCCAAAGGTTCCTAGAATTCATAAACTCAAATGCAGTGGAACAACTAGTCACCATTCCCACAAGAGGAGACAATATACTAGACCTGATCCTCACAAACATGGGGACAAAATGCTCCACACCGGAAGTATATCCCTCTTTGGTAAGATCAGACCATAAATTAATCTCACTGGAAATCCACATCCCGCCCCCACCCCCTGCACAAAAGACCACAGTGAAGAACTTCTCAAAAGCAAACTTCACACTTCTTAAGACTGAAGTGGTATCCTTCAAGGCCCCTGGGCCAGTGGAAACCACAACCCACACTGCTGAATCCTTTGCAAATGCCTTCTATGGGCACCTTCAAGAATGCATGGATCATACAATCCCAAATAAAACCAAGACCCATTCCCCCAAAGGCAGGCGCCCAGTCTGGTGGACCCCAGCCATAAACAAACTTTACAACAGGAGGAGGAAGCTACTACATGACAGAGCAAAATCCCTAAAGGAAGGCATCTCTGATCAGTACTAGCAAAAAACTACGATCACTCATAAAATCATCCAAAGCCAACTTTGAGAGAAAAATCGCAAAAGACACAAAAGACAATCACAAGGCCTTCTTTAGCTATGTTAGAAACCTGGGTGGAAACTCCCAGATATGCTCAGAGTTAGTCCATAATGACACAAAATACACTGAACCCACTGACATTGCCAACATTCTGGCAGACAGGTTCAGTGCAAATTTCTCCCCAAAAGGAGAAATAACTATCCCAGCAGAGTGTAGCCTCCTAACATCTCAGATGCCCAGGTGAGAGCCGCCTCTCTAAAGCTAAAACACAGCATCAATGGGACCGGATGGTGTCCCGGCTGTGTGCTACATGAACTCAAGAGGAACTAAACCCACACATAAGGCTGCTGTTTAATCTTAGCCTTACTACAGGATACGTACCCAAAGAGTGGCGTACGGCAACAGTGGTCCCACTTCACAAGGGTGGTGCTTCTACGGACCCTGGAAATTACCGCCCCATAAGCTTGACGAGCCTGGTCTGCAAAGCTATGGAAAGGATCATTATGGAACTCATAAACAAAGACATTGGGGACCTACAGACATTGGATCCTACCCAATTTGGCTTTGTCAAAGGCAGATCCTGCCTTTTGAACTTGGTCGACTTTTTTGAAACAGTCACTAAGGCCATTGATGAGGGTAAGGCAGTTCACACAGCCTACCTTGACCTTGCAAAAGCTTTTGACACAATACCCCACTCGGGCATCATAGACAAACTCACCAGCTTAAATATAATCCCATATGTCACAAGATGGGTTGCAAACTGGCTCAAGGACAGAACCCACAGGGTCAGAGTTGCTGGAGCTATGTCAGACTCTAAGCCAGTCACAAGCGGTGTCCCACAGGGCTCAGTCCTGGGACCCCTCTTGTTCGGCATTTATTTTTCTGAGGTACAGGCAAACATAGGAGGATTGTGGCTGACAAAGTTCGCAGATGATTGCAAACTGGGCGCCATAATTGATACTCCAGCGGACACAAACATCCTTCAGAGAGGCCTCATAGAAATGGATAATTGGTGCAGAGCCATGGCCTTAAGCTGAACGCCAAAAAATGTATAGTCATACCCTTTGGGAAAAACAAGGTACCGACAAATTACCACATAGGTGGTAATCCATTAAGTATGGAAGAGGTAATCAGGGACCTAGGGACCCAGGTTGACAGTAACCTCTCATTTGACACTCACATTGCCAAAGTGGTTAGGAAGACCTTCTATATTGCCCACCTTATCATGAAGGGTTTCACATCTAGATCAAGAGAGGTCATTGTGCCCCTGTACTCTTCTCTTATCAGGCCAATGATTGAGTACAATGCCCCATTTGGGATGTATCTCACCCGACACCTGCAGCAGTTGGAAAGACCCCAAAAGTTCCTAACCAAGTAAATAGGACATGCTGGAGGGACAGATTCATAACCCAGAGGCTCCCTACACTCTGGAACAGAATCCCAGTCCATGTTAGGCAGAGCCCCTCACTGACTCTATTCAAGGGAAATCTCGATGAGTGGATGGGAGATCGTAGGTTTACCCCGGGGGTCATCTCTGTGTCACTACTAGACAGAGGCACAGTAAACTAAACCCTAAAAGGGTGTAGTATTCTCATCCTAAGGGGTGGTGAAAGCCACACACACTCTGGCTAGGCTTATAAATGCCCTAGGGCAGATAGCCTAGTACGAACCTATGAACCTATGAACCTATGAACATCTGTTACGTGAAACTGCACTTCCGTGAAGTATGGTTCAACAAACCATTACGGAACACAGGTGCCAAAGCACACTACAGTGGGAAAAGGGAATTTACTTGTTTCCCCACTGTAGTGCGATCTCAGAGTTGGTATGTTTAAGTTGGGGTGTGGCTTGCCCCCCTGCAAAAACAATGTCTCTCTGTTCTTTACCGGTTTGTTGAACCGATGTTCACGGAAGTGCACTTTTGCTTAAGTGCACTTTTGCGTAACTGTGGGTCTATATTGTTTATTTTCAAAAGTAAGTTTTCTATTATATACAGTAGACCCATATATATATATATATATATATATATATATATATATATTTTTTTTCCTTTTATATTTAATATATGTATATCTATATTATGACTGTATGTTTACATATATATATATATATATATATATATATATATATATATATATGTCTACATACAGCACACAAAGGGTTCCACAAAGCTTAATGTTGTATGCCTCGATTGCATGATATGTTTGAAAAAGCAGCATTAATTCTCACACATCAGCTGGTGTAGTGGTACATTTTTCTGATTTTAATATTCAGGGTCATAGGTTCAACACTTGAGACTGCTGTTTTTTTTTCTTTTTTTTTAATTAATGTTAAATGACCTGTATGGAGGATATGTTTGTTAAAGCACTGTAGCTTGTAACTGCTCAGATGATGTAGTGGTGTGTTGGTGTGGTTGTTGAGGACAGTGTCCTGGGTTTGAGACTTGACAGCACTAACTATTTTGTTGCTGGGCAATTAGTGTACTCATTTTTGTATGTTAATGGCCAGTCAATGTATAATATAAAATAAATGTTTACATACACATTTAGAATTTTATGTTTACATTCCATGACATCTTCCTTGGTGCTTTCATTACATTATATTCTTGTGTGACTAAACTGTATGGGGCACGTGTGCTTATATGGGGGTTTCACATAATTTCTACACTGACATCTCACTTTTGGAACTGCTATACTACCCTGGTTGGCAAAAAATAATTGGTACATAATTTACGTTTTCTAAAATATGGTTAACACTACTTTCACATGATAAAATGAGCTACCTTTGTTGGGACACGAACTATGAATGCTTCCATGTAAAGCTGCAATTCTAACCACTACATTATCTTGGCTTGGACATTTTACCTGTCTATTTTCATTTAGTTCCCATGGGATGTTTAAGCTGTAATGAACACACCCACTTAGCTACACTTAAACATCCCTTAGGGCATTAAAAACAAGGATATATTATTATTTTTTGTAGGCTATGAGGGTGTGTATTGCAGTGTTGTCATGACTTTGGAATGTGTTTGTGACATAATGACAATAACTGGGCTTTCAGGATTCTGTGCTTGTTTCATGTTGATGCATGACATGTTCGTTATGGGCTTTATTTATTTTGTGGGGCTGTGGTTGTGCTTCTGTACATTTGGGGGATTTATCCCGTTATGTGTGCATTTGCACACATTTCCTGCTTCTGCGGAATGTAGAAGTGCCATACAGCACTTTAACAATACAGGAACTGTATCACAGAGGCTGTGACACACCCTCTGTATTGCTTTCCTTATGCCCTTTTGATTTCGGTGTCCGTGGACACTGAAATGCTCTATTTTACATTTCATTGTTCATGGACACTGAAATACTTGCATAATATTAGAGCCAATCTTTAATATTATGCCAGTATGGCTTAGGAGTGCCATATGCCACTTTTCTGAGTGCAGGGGGTATGTTTAGTGTCCGTGCACTGCATGGACATGCCCCCTGTGCTCGTACACAGATTATGTCCATGTAGAGATTTCAGCAGCGTGCCTTCATGCATATGCAAGGTGCGCCGTTGGTCTACATGGACACGGAATGCTCCATGCAAGAAGAGCTTCTTCTTGCACGGAGCATTCATGAATCCAGGGGACAGTCTGTGACATACCTCCATTACATCCATTATTATGTGTCTGACTTTATAGCGATGCATTTCTCCACCAGAGTCCCAGCTGAACATGTATTTTGCCATTAATGTTTTAGCAGGTGTACTTGTACAAGTTGCTGATAAAAGTGCCCATTTACCTGCTATTAGATAAATCAGTTACATCCATTAGTCTGTGTATGGCTTTCTAGTGGTGTAGTCCTGTACCAGGCTCCTAATTACACTCCCAATTTTTTCATTATTCTTTTAAGAATTTTATGCGATGCAGCATAATATGCAGCTCTGCTTAAACATGCTTAATATTGGTAACTTGCAATTATTACATTTTGCTTAAACCACCTGTTTTAATTAACAGCTGTGTGGCATGGCAGGTTAAAGCAGTGGTCCACAGATGCGATAGTCTTGGGTTTAAAATAGGTGATAGGTGTTTATTTTGTACATGTTCATTATCATTTAAAACATATACATCAATATAGCTCCATTTAGCTAAGCTTAGCGACACTGCGCTACACGCTGTGTCATGCAAAATTTAAAGAAAAGAAAAATAGGGAGATAGGAACATGGTGAAATGGAGTGCAAGCAGGGGGAAACATAGAGAAAGGCAGGTAGGTATGTGCAGGAAGGGTGTAGGAAAGAAACATAGCTATCCAATTATTGTACAGCAACAACTGTGCACTTTGACAAAATTTGTAGATGAATTGTGACTGTCACCCCCAGAGAGACAGGCGGGAGTACAACATAACTGCATTGTCAACCTTATTGGACTAAATTACATGTATCAGGTGGACATGTGAGCAAAATGAAGAGATATGTATGGGTCGATATTTTTTGGGGGCAGGTGCCAGTTTTTTTTTTTTAAGGTGAGAGTGGAATGTGGGGGAAGGGACATGGGTACCTATGAGGGAGGTAAACTGGGAAGGTGAGGAAGCTTTTGCAGACAGACAAGACAGCAAAAAGTGGTGGTGTGTGACACAAGAGGGGAGTGAACACCTTGGAGGGGGAGGGTGTTGTGGAATCTAAGTCTCAGTTGTCTCTACAAGGTAGCAGCATGAGTCAAGTCCCCATCCACAGGACTGTCAGCACTGCTTCCCCTGGGGTGGCAGTGGTGGAGGCTGGGCTGTGGGGTGAGGCTGCCCCACTAGGGTGATGAGCATGCCCTCCATCCAGCACAGGCATTGTTCAAAACCACTGAATACAGTATTTTTATATAACTAAGTATTTTTCCTCTGTTTATTTGCTAAGTTTTTCTGCATAGCTGCCTATTTTGAGCATTTTCTGGCTTGTTAAATTTGATTTCTGCATTAGTAACTGTATTTAGAGCACAACCTAGAGCTGTTTACTGAATTTCCTGTTTGCACTTATTTTTAAAATCGTTTTTTTCTCAAAACTTGCACTTTATCTGTCTTTGGCCTAGCACTCTTGTGTGGGGTCATTTACTGCACTGTTATAACTTGCTGATACTTGTTAACCTCTGCTATCTCTGAAAAAGCAAAAAAACAAAAAAAATCTTGCTTTTTTCCCACTTTTCTGAGATTTAAAAAAAGTTCATTTACAGGCTTGCTGTTCTTGAACTGTTTGTAAGTTTCTGTGAGGCCATTTTTTGCTTGGGCTAAAGGAAAGTCTCTGTTGATCAGTGGCAGTGAAAAACATTGAGCAGCCTTTCTGCCCCCGTGGGAGTGGTTACTGACTTGAAACTGTAGTTTTATTGGCCATTCTGGGTCAATTCCAAAACTCCTTCATCTTCCTCTCTTAAAACCCTATTTTATGCTGGGTTTTAGCGTTTTGAGCATAGCAACAACGGGCAGCCTAATTGGGTTTAAACTATTCCTGGCTCCACAAAGTCTGCTCTTCATTTTTCCCTTAGAACTGCTCTATCTCTCAATTTAAACACCATATTCTCATTCTAAGGCCCTTCACTGGTCCAATTAAGTAATCCTACAAGATAGCACTATTAAACCATAAGCACTACTTACTCTTATAATCTCTAATTACCCTGTCCTCTATTGGTCCGTCTTAAATTCAGTTTCCCTATACTCTAGCATGTCCAAAGGTCAGTCAATGGTTTCCTCTCCAGTCCAGCTGGTGAATCTGGGAATTTTGAGGCAATGTTACAACTGTCTCATGTACACGGACAACCCTCTCCTCTTCCAAACAGGTTCAAATATATGTGAGAGATGCAACTATTTAGCCAAACTGGAGGCTGAGCTCTCTCATCTCAAAACTGGTGTAACCAGTCAGGAGGAGAAGGGAACCTGACACAAGACAATTCCAGTATCACAAAGTCCCACCACATCAGCTTAACCAAACACATAAATACACAAAACCTACTCGGAGGCTCTAAATAAAAATCTACCTAAGCAACAGAGACCTCCAAAGCTGACATCCAAGCAAACGCTACCTCAAAACAAAACACACACAACACATAACCCACAAAGTCAGTGTGCAGCAGCCACAGCCCTTAAGGCTGAATAACACGCGTGATACTCTGGTTATAGGTGACTCTATTGTCAGACACACTGACGCCCCACTCACCAGGCTGAATAAAGAGAAGGTCACAGTGAACTGCCTGTCGGGCGCTAGGATCCGCCACATAACGCAAGCACTCAGGTCACTCCAAAGCAAATACAAATATGACTCAGTCATTGTACATGCTGGTGTGAATGACCTGAGACGCACCTCCCTGGACTACATGAAAAGGGACATAGAGGAGCTCTCTGATCATGTAGCCCAGGCTGGTATGACCCTGACCTTGAGCAGCATCTTACCCTCACCTAGAATGATGCCACAGTACAAAGACAAAATGATCAATTTTAACAATTGGCTAAAATTTTGGTGTCATTCAAAGGGGATCCAGTGTCTGTCAGCCTGGGATGACATGCTCGACAAGCCACGTTGTTTCGCTAGGGACAGCTTGCACCTGTCACCACTGGGCTTTCGGATATTGGCAAAGGCTCTTGCCACCCCCATAGTGCCTTTTTTAGGCAAGGCTCAAAAGTCAAACCCACCCCCATAGAGAGCACAAGGAACAAGATACTAAGGGTAATGCTGCTAAACGCCAGAAGTCTTAACCTCAAGATGCACGCACTCAAAGCTCTCCTCCGTATGGAGAACATTGATATCTGTGCAGTGACAGAAACCTGGTTCAAGGCTCCAGAGAGCACCCCAGCACTACCAGGCTATACCTCATATCATGCTTTTCGGCCCCAAAACCCGGACCGAACCACAAAAGGAGGGGGAGTTTCCATATTTATCAAGGATATCCACACCTCCAGGTTAGTGGCATTGCATGAAGTATCGGAGACCATCCATGTGCAAATAACAGTGGGCAAGACTGCTTTTCAGTTTATAGCATCCTACAGACCACCCTCTCAAAGTCAGGAATCCCATTCGGCTTTCCTGAAAACATTGGAGAACATGAAGATCTCTCCTAACACCATTATATTGGGCGACTTCAACTACCCAAACATTGACTGGAAGCACTACTCAAGCCCCAGCACCTTAGCCCAAAGATTCCTGGAAATTATAAACTCAAATGCTATGGAACAACTAGTCACCACTCCCACAAGAGGGGACAACATACTAGACCTGATCATTACCAACATGGGGACTCTATGCTCCACACCAGAAGTATATCCTCATTGGTAAGATCAGACCACAAATTAATTTCACTGGATGTCCACATCCCGACTCCACCCCCAGCCCAGAAAACCACAGTGAAAAACTTCTCAAAAGTGAACTTCTCACTTCTCAAAACCGAAGTGGAATCCTTCAAGGCCACAGGGCCAGTGGAAACTACAGCCCAAACTGCAGAATCCTATATAAATGCATTCTACAAACATCTCCAGGAATGCATGGATCATGCTATCCCAAACAAAACCAAGACCCAATCATCCAAAGGCAGGCCCAGTCTGGTGGACCCTGCCATAAATAAACTGTACAACAGAGGAGGAAGCTACTACATGATAGAGCAAAATCCCTAATAGGGAAGTCATCTCTGATCAGTACTAGCAAAAAATTACAATCCCTCATAAAATCCTCCAAGGCCAGCTTCGAGAGAAAAATTGCACAGGACACCAAAGACAATCATAAGGCTTTTTTCAGTTATGTTAGAAACTTGGGATGCAACTCCCAGACTTGTTCTGAGTTGATTCTAAACGACAAAAAATACACTGAACCCACAGACATCACCAATATCCTGGCAGACAGGTTCAGTGCGAACTTCTCCACCCCCTCCCCCCCAAAAGAGCAAATATCTATCCTGGCAGAGTGCTGCCTCCCAAACATCTCAGATGCTCAGGTGAAAGCTGCCCTCTCCAAAGCAAAAAAACACTGCTTCCATGGGACCAGATGGCGTCCCAGGCTGCGTCCTACATGAACTACAAGAGGAACTAATCCCTCAAATAAAACAGCTATACAATCTCAGCCTCACTACAGGATATGTGCCCACAGAATGGCGTACAGCAACAGTGGTCCCACTCCACAAAGGTGGAGCATCTACGGACCCTGGAAACTATCGCCCCATAAGCCTGACTAGCTTAGTCTGCAAGGCTATGGAGAGGATCATCATGGAGCTCATAAACAAAGACATTGAGGACCTACAGACACTAGATCCTACCCAGTTCGGCTTTGTCAAGGGCAGATCCTGCCTTTTGAACCTGGTTGACTTCTTTGAAACAGTCACCAAAGCCATAGATGAAGGAAAGGTAGTCCACACAGCCTATCTGGACCTTGCAAAGGCATTTGACACAATACCCCACTGGCATCATAGATAAGCTATCCAGCTTAAATATAAATCCCTATGTCACAAGATGGGTCGCAAACTGGCTCAAAGACAGAACCCACAGAGTGAGAGTTGCTGGAGCCATGTCAGACTCAAAACCGTCACAAGTGGCGTCCCACAGGGTTCTGTCCTGGGACCACTCTTGTTCGGTATATACTTTTCCGAGGTACAGGCAACGTGGGAGGACTATGGCTCACCAAGTTCGAGCGACTGCAAACTGGGCGCCATAATCAACTCTCCAGCTGACACAAGCATCCTTCAAAAAGGTCTCACAGAGACAGATAACTGGTGCCAGCGCCATGGTTTAAAGCTAAATGCCAAAAATGTATAGTCATACCCTTTGGCAAAACAATGTGCCCACAAATTACCACATAGGCGGAAACCCATTAAGTACTGAGAAAGTTATTAGAGACCTGGGGACCCAAGTTGACAGCAATCTCTCCTTTGAAACCACATTGCCAAAGTGGTTAGAAAGACCTTCTACATAGCCCACCTCATCACGAAGGGTTTCACATCTAGATCAAGAGAGGTAATCGTGCCTTTATTCATCCCTCATCAGGCCCATCATAGAATACAATGCCCCTTTTGGGATGTACCTTACCCGACACCTGCAGCAATTAGAAAGACCCCAAAAGTATCTCACCAAGAGGATCAAGGGTCTCAAACAGATGCCATATACTGCTCGGTTAAAAAAACTCCAGCTCTACTCAGTTGCATACCGCCTACTTGAGGCGATCTATGCCTGACATACAAAGCTATGTCAAATCCAGAATTAATGGACATGCTCCACCTCAGTAAATCTAGATCCCTTAGAGCCACACGCTCGAGGGACTTGAACATCAGCACAGAAATAAATAGAACTTGCTGGAGGGACAGGTTCATAACCCAGAGGCTCCCTTCGCTCTGGAATAGAATTCCAGTTCATGTGAGGCAGAGCACCTCACTGAATCTCTTCAAGAAGAATCTCGACAAGTGGATGGGGGATCGTAGGTTTGTTCCAGGGATTACTCTTGTGTCACTATTAGACAGAGGCACAGTAAACTAAACCTTAAAAAAGGGCACAGTATACTCAAATCAAGGGGTGGCATAAGCCATACAGAATCGGGCTAGGCTTATAATTGCCCCAGGGCAGATAGCCTAGTATGAACCTATGAACCTATGAACCTATGAACAATCCTGCGCACCAAATCTTTAAGTTCATCATAGGTGGCAACACCCCCTCCACCACCGCTCTCAGAGGGAGGCCCAGCCCCGGCCTGTGTGGCAGAATTACCTGACACTGCAAGAAGTGCAAAAGTAGCAGAGGGGCACAACCAGGCTCAGTCCCAGATGTGCTGGGCCCTGGTACCACGGCTGGAGGAGCAAAGGTAGGTGGATCACTTGGAACCGGACTACCTTGTTGCATTGTAGTAAACTAGTTATAACAAAGAGATAAGGTTAGTAATAACCAAACCAATGTTATTATTAACATAATGGAACATAATATTGATTAATCCAAATACATATTAAGGTATATTATGTGGAACACAACATGAAATAACATAACAGTAAGTATGTTAACAGCAAACCAGAATGAAATAACCCATAAGGCCAACAAAACAGTTAAACAGAATATATTAATATTAAATCATAATAAATAACATTAATAAATTTTGACTGAAAGTGGCCCGAAGACAGCTCTGAACCATATTGTGAGTTGTGCAATACATTTATCAAGCAAGTACTTTTGCATTTTTTTATTTATTTCAGTTTTACAGTTGACTGCACTGTCATTTGAACACACATACAGTGAATACAGCCCAACTGCAGTTATTTGCACACATTAGTTATCAAACCACAATCCTGCTTTACACCTTATTGCTTATTGTTATTGGTATTGTTTATTGTTAATTGCACTGCAGTTATCAGAAAATATCAGTACTTACCACACTCACGGCACATCCTGGACTGGTGCCTGGCATGACACTGGACACTGCGAGCCCATTCAGCTGCAGCTTTTGGAAAAGAAGAACACTATTATGCATACCAGTTTTGCATGGCTTCAGCTTGCATTTTAGTAAAGTAGTAACAAACATACTTACATATCTGTGAGGCATGCCCAGCCCTAGCCTCTTGGATCCAGGTATCCAAGGTCCCCTCTTCCTTTGCTTCAGGTCATCATAGTGGTGAGGACACTGCTCACAAGTACAGGGGATACCAGTAGCACTGGTAAGATCTTTGGCCAACCGATCCCAGGCTTGAGCTTTACATTCTGAGCCCTGATAATCACCCTGCAACAGCCAGGGTTGATTGTTGTGGATCATGAGTGCAACAAACACTCTGGACTCCTGAACACCCCACCTCAGCGCCAGAATCCGCGCACCCTCAAAAACACCTCCAGGCATATCAACAGGTTAGTAAGACTCCAATGACTTCTGCAGAATTCCCACCTATTGGCCTTAATATAGGCTAATTTCCTGCCCTTACACGTCATACTGTAACATTCAAAAAAGCGCTGCATTGCTTAGTATCATGCAAACCTGCTTAGCGGAGCTGAGTATCGCGTAAACTCACACAACTGTGTTTTAGTGAAGCTTAGCAATGAACAAAGAAGAGTAGCCATTAACCGTGTTTAAGCAGTGTTTAGCACCATCCAGCTTTTCCAAATGTAACAATTTTTTTTATAGTAATCTGCCCTTTATGTCACCTCACACATTTCCGCAGCAATAAATGTCAAAAGGTTTGATTGCTGGGGACTCAAACCCGGGACGTAAAATACTTTAGACCACTGATTGTTGGACCCTTATAAATTAATTTTAAGTAAGATGAGATGCAGTGAAATATATTCTAATCCATACATTTTTTTGCCTCTTCTTCACAGATAGAACTTAAAGCTGCTGCATATTCAGTTCCTGGCTAGTCTGTCTTTTTTTTGGAGCATCGTTTTCCTGACTAAGTGCATGTCAACTTTACCAGGTTCTCTGGTGTCTTCATAGATCTTGGGAAAGACACCATTAATCAAATATGTGAGCAAATATGCATGTGTGTGCATCCTACAGTCAGTTTGTGCATTGTTAAAAACTATTTCTTCTGTGTTGCCCTCTTTTCTTGTAGAAATAGGGACTAAGTCTCCAACAATCAGAATAGGATAAAACAACAAATGTTGAAAGACTGAATGAATGATATTCACAGTTTTCTGTCTCACCTGCAACTCAGTCTAATACCTCATAGTCCCAAGTGCTTCAGCAGATTATAATAGTGTCTATCATCAATAATAACACAGACGTCCTCTATCTACCACTGACACATATCCATCTACTGATACATAAATATAGTTACCAGATTGTACTAATATATCAAACATCTTATTAATATATTCATTGACCCTATGGATATTCATACACGAATCCACTGGGTATCAAAAGTGGATTTTATTTATAGGTATCTGAACACTGTCTATTAGCTATATTCATGACAGCTTGTTATGTAATTTTTATTAGTATTTATTAGAATTAGAATCAGTGATCAATAGATATAGTAATATATGATACATGTATACACAATGTTTTTATTTTCGTGTATATTGTTTATTTATTTTTATTTTTATGTAAAAAGTGATGTATTTTGAACCTACAGAGCACGATATGCACTTTAAAATAGAATGGATGTATTATTCATTTTGAAGAATTTTTTGAGATGTATTTCTTTAAATGGAAGTGCTGTGTTGGCACCAAAAATTGTTTAAAAAGGTGTTTTTCAATTGATTAATTGATTCTGATGAAGTCCACATGCTGGCGGATTAAAGCGCTAGATCCGTTCATTTCTTTTTTGAATCAGTGGTTTTTATCTTTTTGTCTGTTGTGTTGAGCTATTTCAATTAAAACAGGACGTATTATTGCTTCGTACTGTGTGCTTTATCATTTTGGACCAGTTTAGTGTTTGAAATACTATCATTTGCCTTGAGAGTAGTGCCCATGACTCTCACACAGCCTTCCTATCCCTGTATCTCATTGCTCTGTAACAGTACTAGACCATTGGCTCATTTCTATTATCCTTAATAATGATGACTGTACCACTTCAAATGACTAATATCTGCCCTAGAGCCCCACCACAAATAACATTTGGTCACGGAACTATGATCTCTTAAAAAACAAAGGAAGGGAGAATGCCTTTACCCATTAATAGAGAAAGGCTGTAAAACAAGTTTACTTTGAAATTTGCCTCAGTACTCAAGAGTGCTGACATTTTTACAGTTAGTGAAGTCTGGCTTAAACAAGATACCTTACTTGCATCACTTTAGCCAGGAGCTATCTTCTTTTCAATGGCCAAAGAAATGGTACAAGAACAGGTGGAGGAGTTTATTTTCTTTAAATCAAAGAACCTTCAATTTCAAATCATTACTGCACCTCAACAGTAAAACATGTAATGATGTACAGATTTGTAATAGGAAATCACCTAAAACTCATCTTGGGTATATTTTTCATGTCCCATCATCACGTATAAAATCCACAGAAGTCGCAATAAAAGTTTTTTTTTCAATAATGTAATCTTAGAACACTGCCCCCTTAAGGGATTTTAATATTAACTGGTATTGCAAGAACTAGAGTGCGCAGAGTTTTGAAATTTTAAAGATGAACTGATGAGATTGCCTCATATCCTACTCGTCCTAGCCCTAAAACAAACAGTCCACCATTAATTTGACTTATATGATTATGGTGGCTCATGCACATTGCCCAAAAGCAGAAGACAATCTGGTGAAGAAGATTTGTGACAGACAGAAAAAAGACAAGAGGAAATTATAGTGTCCAGCAAAGAGTTGGATGGATTGTGTCAGAGAAGATCTACAATAGTCAGGCATGAGTGTCAAAGAAGGCAGGGCAGTGGCATTGAACAGAGAGAGATGGTGACTGTTGACAAGGCAGCCTGACCCATGTAGATAATGAAAAAAATGGAGTTGATGATGATGGTAATGATGATGATGATAATGATCTTTTGTCTTAATTAGTAGCCTAGTCCACAAGTAGCCTTTGTCTCTGTTTGTCTTTCTGACACTCACAACCCCTTTACCCAAAGCTATGAGTATTTTATCACTGATCCTTCTCCACAGCATGCTTATTCCCTCAATATTCCCTAAAACCTTAATTCATATTTGACTCTGCCTCCTACCTCACCCTAATCAGTCATGAAATCCCACATCATCATCTTTGTATTTGCATTTTTGATTTCCCCTCATTTTCAACCACCCAGTGGCATGATCACTAACTAATACTGCCTTTACCTGAATATCTCTCCAATCTACCTTGGTTAGCATCAAATCAAAAATTCTGTCCTCACTGGTACAGTCCTACACCAGTTCCCCTGACACTTTAATGGCCTCTGATCACAGTCAGCTCCAACTCCCTCTTCAATCTGAAATTCAGAATTTCCAAATCTGCTACAGGCTGATCCAGATTTCCACTGATTGACTATTTTTAACTATAACCCATCTCTTTAATCTCCCTTCCAGTATTTCTTCCTTATTCTTTGATTTGTCTGGGTGCCGATACATAATCTTATGTCATTTGTATTCCATGTCTTCCTGTATCATAACCAACAGGATACTTGCTTTATATTCTGACCTTGTCAGTGCTCAAGCCCATTTGATGGCCGGTTTACTTTGCTCTCACTGACCTGTCATTCATAACTTCCTTAGGTATCTCATGGCTCCACTTCCATAACTCCCTTCTCTCTCACTCCTCCACAACCCTACTCAGGTATCTCATTGGTCCACCCGCATTTATTACTATCTATTTTTTATGATAGCAGCATTGCACAGTGAAGCTTCCTGCAAGTCTGCTACTCCCAATCTAACTACGCATATAAATATCCATTGTTATATTATACTGCCCAGTCATGTTACCTTTCATGGTTATTCTGACTCATACTCTGTCCATTTGTGCTTCTATCTATAGCCACGTTCTTTCATGTTTGTGACACCCCTCTTCTCCCACCTTAGCATGATAACTGAAATGTACCTTTCTAATCCATTTCCAGGCACCACTGTTTCTTCTAGGGTATTATGTAGTCTGTCACTTTTATAGAAGTGGTCTTTCTTCCAGGTATCCCCAAATAATTCCAGCTTGTCTACTGCTGTTGTGAGATATAAGACTTCCTAATACTCCCCTCACTAAGTATGCTGCTAGGACTACAGACATTACTTCTCAAAATGCTAACTTCATCCGCCATCCTAAAATCTCTCACTCACCATTGTGGTCCTTTTGCTACTACTGTTCCTTCCAACTTTTGCTGCATCTCTTTATTTCCTTACTTTCCCTTAGTCAGAGTAATACTCTTTTCTTTTACTCACCTGGTGGTCACCGCTTATGTCTACCCATCCTCTGCTTTTAACCTCCATCTAAATTTTCTAACTCTAATCCACCCTACTGGCCTCTTGTTGCATTTACCATTCCAGTCTTATGCTACACTTCCTCATCAGACTAGTCAACCCACTACTGCAGCTACTATATGTTCCCTGGAAGCTCCCCCTTTCTTTTGCAGACCCTGTGTCACTTCCATTCTAAAACTCTCTAAGCCAGACAATCTCAGATAGCCTCTCCCCATCCTTAGCACGTTATACATCTCCCTCTGTTCTTACCATTCAGATTCAACAGCTTTATTCATGCTACACAATTTTGTAGCCATTACTTTACATTTATATAGGAATATGAAAAAAGTTGTACTAGTAAGTATTAGCAAATAAGACAAAATTACAAATTGTTTCTGTTTAGGTACCATTCAGTCAAAAATAAGGTGTCTGATGCCTAAACTCATTCACTCCAATGGAGCTCTGGAAGTTTTTACTATCACTTTCATTGCCTGTTTCCTGAGCTTTTTGACAAAATCAAGTAATATCTTCACATTTTAAACAAATGTTCCTATCTCTAGAGCCATAAGGGTTACTAAAGTAATGTAAATGGCAAACTGTTGAGGACAAGCACCTATTTATAGTGGTAGTATTCATTAGAGTCTAGGTCTGAACTGCATTTTATAACTCATAATAAGCACAGTAAATATTCATTTTGTAATATTTGGTAACTAATTTCCAATATCTTAGTAACCAGTCAAGCTGCACGTATATTTCATTAATATTACAATGTAGATGTAGATGTTTAAAATGTGTATCAGTAGTGTTACCTGCTTTATGAACATGGAGAAGATCTAGCAGTGCTGGGTCATTTGGAGATTTCTAGGCAACCCACAGGTCAACACATAGAAATATGTAGGAGGTGGAAAGAGTTATAGGATTTTAGGTATTGTACATAGGTTCATAGGTAGGTGCTAGGCTATTGGCCCTAGGGCCTATACAAGCCTAGCCAAAAATGTACTCTGGCTTTCGCCACCAAAGAAAATTATTTTCCTGTGCCCCTGTCAAGCAGAACCACAGAAGTGATCCCCGGGGTGAATTTCCTATTACCCATCCAATCATCAAGATTTTTCTTGAAGAGTGCTAATGAGGAGCTCTGTTTGACATAGATAGGTAGTCTGTTCCATGTTCTGTTTATTAGGTCCCTAGAGCGTGTAGCTCGGAGGGATTGGGATTTCTTTAAGTGGAGCATGTCCAACAGCTGTGGGTTTGATATAGCTTTGTATGTTAGGCAGAGATCGCCTCTGATTAGGCGATATGCAAAGGAGTAAAGCTGGAGTTTTTTGAGACGGTCTGCATAAGGCATCTGTTTGAGGCTAGTAATCCTCTTTGTGAGGTATTTTTACGGCCTTTCCAGTTGTTGTAGATGTCTTGTGAGGTACATACCAAAAGGAGCGTTGTATTCTATAATGGGTCTAATGAGTGATGAGTAGAGGGGAACAATGACCTTTTTTTTTCTGGATGAGAAACCTTTTGTGACGAGGTGTGCCACGTAGAAGGATTTCCTGACCACTTTGGCAATGTGATTATCAAAGGAGAGACTACTGTCCACCTGTGTCCCAAGGTCTCTTATCACACTTTCAGTGTTAAGTAGACTACCGCCTATGCGGTAGTTCATGGGTACAGAATTTTTACCAAAGGGGTCTTTGACACCAGGCATCTGTCTCAGTGAGGCCCTTTTGTAGGATGTCCACATCGTTAGGAGTTTCAATTATGTCTGCTAGTTTTCAGTCATCTGCAAATTTAGTTAGCCAAAGACCTTCTGTGTTAGCCTGTACTTCAGAGAAGTAGATACCAAACAGGAGAGGACCCAGGACTGAACCCTGTGGTACTCCACTTGTCATTGGTCTGAAGTCTGATTTGGAGTCTGCTACTTTCACAGTGTGAGTTCTTTCAGTAAGCCAGTTGGCAACCCATCTTGTGACATAGGGATTTATACTTAGTTTAGTGAGTTTATCTATAATTCCAGAGTGGAGGATGGTGTTGAACGCCTTGGCGAGATCTAGATAGCCTGTGTGAACCACCTTACCCTCATCCATGGCCTTGGTGACTACTTCAAAGAAGTCTATCAAGTTTAGGAGATATGATCTGCCTTTTACAAACACAAACTGTGTGGGGTCCAGGATTTGGAGATCTCCAATGTCTTTGTTTATGAGTTCCATGATGATATGTTCCATGGCCTTGCAGATGAGGCTCATCAGGCTAATGGGGCGGTAGTTCCCGGGGTCTGTTGTGGCCCACCCCCCCCTTTGTGGAGTGGGATAACTGTCGCGGTGCGCCATTCAATGGGCACAAAGCCTGAGGTGAGGGTATGATTGAACATGGTACTTAGGTTGGGTGCCAGTTCATTCTGTAGTTCATGTAGAAGGCAGCCTGGGATGTTGTCCAGTCCCATGGATTCTGTGTTCTTGGCTTTGGAGAGTGAAGTTTTTACCTGTGCAGCCGTGATTACAGGAACTTTGCATTCTTCCGGTATAAAGATGGGCCCTTTAGGGGGTGAAAGGGGGGTAAAGTTAGCACTGAACCTATCTGCCAGGATGTTGGCAATATCAGTTGGTTCTGTATATTTAGTGTCATTGTGCTGTAACTCAGAGCAGATCTGAGTGTTGCCATTGAGATTTTTAACATAGCTATAGAATGCTTTGTGGTTGTCTTTAGAATCAGTGGCAATTTTGTTTTCATAACTAGCTTTGGAGGATTTTATGAGGGATCTCAGCTTCTTACTGAGGCTGACCAGGGAGTTCCTCCAATCGTGGATTTTACTCTTTTGCAACAGTTTCTTTCTTCTGTTGTAGAGTTTGTTTATGGCAGAAGACCACCAGATTGGCTTCCTTTTTTTGGAGGATAGCATCTTGGTTCTGTTAGGGATAGCATGATCCATGCACTCGTGTAAGTGCTTATAAAGTGCATTTGTGTAGGATTCAGCAGTCATACCTCTATTGTCCATCTGCATGGGTGTCATGAAGTTTGCCACTTCTGTCTTAATAAGCGTGAAGTTGGCTTTGGAGAAATTTTTTACGGTTGTTTTCCTAATGGGGGTAGGAGCAGGATGTGGATGTCTAGGGTGATTAGCTTGTGGTCGGATCTGACCAACGAGGAGCTGACCTTTGGTGGGGAACACCGGTCACCCATGTTGGTGATGACCAGGTCTAGGATATTGCTGCCTCTAGTGGGGGTGTGGATAAGTTGATCCAAAGCGTTGGAATTGATGATTTCCAGAAAACGTTGAGCAAAAGAGTTGGTACATGAGTAGTTTTCCCAGTAAATGGTAGGGTAGTTGAAATCACCCATTATTAGAGTGTTGGGTTGTACCTTAATGTTTTCCAGTGTATCAAGAAAGAGGTCTGGGAATCCTGGGGCATGGTGGGGGGTCTGTAGCAAGCTACAATCTGGATTGCGGTTTTGCCCAGAGTTAGTTGAACTTGGATGATCTCGGATGCATTATGCTGAGCAACTAGCTTGGAGGTGTGGATATCCTTAATGAATATGGACATGCCTCCACCTTTAGTGTTTCAGTCCGGGTTTGATGGCCGAAAGGTGTGGTATGAATTATAGCCTGGTAATGCAGGGGTGCTCTCTGGAGCTTTGAACCAGGTCTCTGTCACTGCACAGATGTCAATGTTCTCCATTTTAAGGAGTGCCTCGAGTGAGTGCATTTTGAGGTTTAGACTTCTAGCATTGAGTGCATTACCCTCAGATGTTGCTTGCTTGTACCTGTTACGGTGGTGAATTTGTCATTTGAACCTTGCCTAAAAAAGGCACTATAGGGGTGGCAAGAGCCTTTGCCAGTATCCGGAATCCCAAGGGTGACAGGTGCAGACCATCTCTGGCAAAGCAGTGTGGTCTGTCGATCATGTCATCCCAGGCAGACAGATACTGGATTCCCTTAGAATGACACCAGAAGCTTAGCCAGTTGTTTTGTCCTTGTACTGTGGTGTCATTCTGGGTGATGGCAGGATGCTACTCAGGGCTAGGGTCATACTGGCCTGGGCTACAAGATCAGAGAGCTCCTCCATGTCTCTTTTCATGTAGTCCAGGGAGGTACGTCTCAGGTCATTCACACCAACACGGACAATGACAGAGTCATATTTGTACTTGTTGTGGAGTGACCTGAGTGCATGCGTTATGTGGCAGATCCTGGCACCTGACAGGCAGCTGACAGTAACTTTTTCCTTGTTTAGCCTGGTGAGTGGAACATCAGTGTGCCTGACTATAGAGTTGCCTATGACTAGAGTGTTGGGTACGTTATGCCTTATGGGCTGTAGTTGAGTGGCACACTGAGTATGTGGACTATGTGTCATTTGGGTTGTGTTGGGGGGGTGGAGGTTGCTTGCATTTCTGCTTTGGAGGTCTCTGTTGTTTGGGCAGATTAGTACAGAGAGCCTCCATGAATGTAGGTGTGTGTTTTGTGGTTCTGTGTGTGTGTTTTGGTGGTGTAGGTTTTGAGGGACTATGTGATGAGTGTGGTGCGGTGCAAGTGTTTACCTTCTCCTCTTGTCTGTCTAGGTCTGTCTTTGGTAAAGAGAGCTTTGCTTCCAGTTTGGCTATATAAGTGCATCTCTCACAGGTTGTAGTGTTGGGTGGTAGGAGGAGAGGGTTGTCTGTGTACATGAGGCAATTGCTGCATTGTCTCAAGATGCCCAGATTCATCAGGTAGACAGGAGAAAACACTGGGAGCTGACCTTTAGACATGCCTGAATAGGTGCTTATTTATTAAGTACTAAAACCTGTTTTCCTCTAGATAAGTGAGGAAAGTTGAGTGCTGTAGTAATTTGTAACTTATTTAGTGCTTACAATGAGTTCTGAACAAGTGCTGAGATTAAAGAAAAAGATGAGTGCTAAAACTATAAAGCTGGCTAGTTGCAAGGGAAATTTTGAAAAACAGACTTTATGGCGCCAGGAATAGTTTAACCCCAGTTAAGTGGGGGGGAGGGTTTAGGAGCTCACAAACCTGCCACAGGAAAGGGGGGAAGCAAGCTTAGAATTTTTTTTTCCAGTAAAGTGGAAATGGAGAAAGCTGGAACAGAAGTTAATTCAACGTTAAGAATCTGAGTAGGTTGGCCTTCACAAATGTTCTCTGTTAGAGTGAACTAATGACACTAGACTGGGAGGAGTGTCACAGATCAAATATACAGTATGGGCGGGCAACTGCAAAGCCACCAAATATAAAAACACACAACACTAGGGAGGGTGGGAAAAAATTACAGTTCCTAGCTGTAGCCACTAAATGAAAGTTTTAAACAGATCAAGTAGCAGACTACAGAATGCTTTTAACAGACAAAAATACACATAAAGGTTCGGATAGAGCAATCAAAAACAGAAAAGTTTGTGAAAGTTCATACCTAGAACATTTTTGGTTAGGAAGTATGGTATTTCTTTTCTAGTTTGGCAATATGCCTGGTTATATATGTATAAAAAGGGGTATAATGTTCTATTATGGGTCTGATAAGAGAGGAGCAGGGAGAGTTAATAACTTCTTTGGACTTAGATGATATGTCTGTGGTTATTAGTTTTTCTAGATAAAAATGTTGCCATGACAGTATCTAGTTTTGAGGGAGCATCATTTATGACATAGGTGCAGGGTTTTCATGCTTTCCAAAGAGAACATTACTGTATTTCTCTGAAGTGAAATTAAGACAATGGTCCTGGAACTAGATATTTGTGAGGGTTAGGCCCTTTGGGATGATACGGAACCTATTTAACTTCACCCAGCTTATCCAAACCCCCACCTGTATAGACAAGTCCACCAAAAAGGAATCCATATTAGACTGGATCCTAACCAACAAGCCTTCATCTGCCAATATATCTGGTATGTTACCCGACTCCCTCAGTGATCACCTACTCACATTTATACTAAGACAGCACACAAAATCATAAAACCACCCATCCTACTTTCTAACCGTAGTTCCAAACATTTCCTACAAGACCAATTCATCAACACCTTAAAAAAATAAAATGGTCACCTCTTAAAACTCTACCATTAGAAGAAGCTGTGGAATACTTTAATAGTACCTTTTTTAGGTATCCTTAATCGTATGCCCCCACAACGTATAATTCATACTAAAACCAATCCAGCCCCCTGGATCTCAAAGGATGCAAGATCCCTACTCAAACAATGAGACATAGCTTGGGCAATCTGGCGTACCAACAAAAGAAGTACAAATCGAAAATACTTCCTAGAGCTCAGAAACAAAGCAAAAAAAAAAAAACAAATATGTAATGGCAAAAACGTTATTATATCTAGCTACAAAAAACTCACTACAACAATCCACAAAAATTCTGGTCTGCAATTAACCCCATTCTCCAACCAGGCAAAATCCCCTTCCCAAACCCTAACATTAAGGGTGATAACAATGATATTGCCACCCAGTTTAACAACTATTTCACCTCCTCCATCCAAAAGTTATTCAACAATTTCCCCACTACTGCTACTACAAATACCCACAAAGTACAAAACTGTTACCATAAGACCAACACCCAATTCTCTCTCAAACCAGTTCCAACTAACCTAATTCTTAAACACCTTGCCAAATTTAAACCCACCACTCTCGCTACCGATAAACTCCCCACTGATTACCTCAGGATTGCTGCCTTTGCCATTGCCTACCCTATTTCCATACTCATTAATAGGTCTTTAGCTGAACACACTGTCCCCTCTCTCTGGAAAATGTCTTACGTTGTCCCCCTACACAAAGATGGATCTTTGACAGAACTTAGTAATTATTATAGCTATATTATCTCCTATTAAAAATCTTAGAAAAATGTGTACACACCAAACTACTGAATCATCTTCTTTAATATAACCTGCTAGCAAATTCCCAACATGGATTTCGGCCAAACCATAGTACCACCTCTGCCCTTATATCCTTTACTGACCATGTCAACCAGCAAAGAAATCTCAGTAACTTAGTATTTGTTGTCTTCCTAGACCTGTCAAAGGACATGTTATCCCACTGCAAATTGCTATCGACTCTCTCTCTGAGGTCATTCTGGATAACTTCTCTTTACTGTGGTTTAAAAATTATCTGTCCCTCTGGCAACATGTTGTTAAATGGCATAACTCTCTCTCCCCTCTCCTTCCAGTGGCACATGGTGTTCCACAAGGATCCATTCTTGGTCCCTTACTATTTTCTATCCTTACCAATAACCTCCCCTTGGCTACCCAACAAACTAATATAGTACAATATGCTGATGACACCACCCTTATTTGCTCAGCCCCATCTCTACAATTACTCCAAGACAGAACCCAGGAAGCCTTCACTACTATAGAAAAATGGCAAAATTCCTTGCAACTCATACTAAACCCATCTAAGACCCAACTCATGATCTTCCACCCATCCAGAACTTTCACCCCTACCTTGCTATTCTCAGTAACATCTTCCAACAATACCCTTATCACACCAGTAAGCCAAGCCAAGCTACTAGGTATAAATATTGACCAAAACCTAAAAATCGACAAACATATAGCACTAACAATTGCCAAAGTTTATAAAAAACTGGGCTCACTTTACCACTGCAAGAGCTTCCTCACACAGGAATCCCAAATCAATATCTCTCATACCCATCTACTCTCCACCTTACTATATGCTTCCCCACTTCTAACTAGCCTAAACAAATCTGACCTTCCAAAACTATCTACCTGCTACAATAAAATCTCAAAATTTGCAACCAATGCTAAGTTTGGTTGTCATCACTGCCTCTCCCTAAGACAACTAGGATGGTTAGAACTAACTACTACAATACAATCAACTTCTTCTGACCCATCAGCTGCTATACCAACCAACCAAATAAAATACCTGCCCTGTCTGGTCTGCTCACCTTCCATAATACTGTGCGTCAACTAAGATCTTCCAATACCGCACTACTGACTGTTACCAATTGCTTACATAGCTCAGGCCAATCTCTTTATTCCTATGCAGTTGCTAAGGCCTGGAACTCTCTACTCCCTGACATTAGATGTCTAAATAGTAAACATACTTTCAAATCCCTACTTAAAGATCTATTCAAAACTTGGATAGGTTCCTGTACAGAACCAGACTAATTTCACCTGTTCCTGACTTTCAACATCCATAGATCACAGGTGTAATGTGTAGTTTTACTTAGTGCATAGTACTGTGAACCAGGTGTTTAGACCACCTTTATAGTTATGATTTCTAATTTATGACCCTGCTTGTCTATGGAAACTTGTTTTTGAATTTATGTTCAAGCAGTTCTATATTTGTTGTATAATATTTTGTTTAATTGTTTCTCAATATTCTAACCACTGTATGCTGCATCAATTGTAAAACTCTGATTTTTGCTCCTTTTATATGTTCTATGCTCTTTTGTGCAAAATAGCTATGTTTATATAATTTTTTATTATTTTTTATAATTTGTTACAATGTATTTGGACCTTTTATCCCCGGGCCTCCACTGATAACAGTCACCTTGTGTTCAGTCAGACTAACCCGGTAAACAAATTGAAAATAAAATAAATAAATATATAAAATATGGATGATATTCAGTTAGGTAATGGCAGTGCTTGGTTCGCACTCATCATGCAACTTAATCAAACACACTCAATGCCAGCTTGGACAACAGTGAAGTGTATACTAGGATAGGATACATGGTACCAAAACTCAACTCTGCAGGACACCACTGGTGTCATGCCTTCTAGAGGAAAGTATGCAACCGACTCTATGAGGGCCCACCCTGGCATCAAACAAATTATATAAGAAATAATATTTGATGGGATCATTTTCTCAATAATCCAGAAGTGAGACAGTGTCAATGGCCTTTACTTATTCTAAGTAGGCAGAGTGCACTAACTTGCCATCATCCATTGCTTTACAGACTTTTCACAATGAAGTTCACCAGATTTAACAGGCATGACTTACCTTTCACAAAGCTGGATTGCTTAGGATTGAGATCTTGTAAACTATCAATATTATTGGGATCAGTATTGAAATGTCGACACTCTAAATGTCGAGTACCAACATGTTGAATAAAAGACAGAAAACACAGGAGAAGACCAGATCTCGAAGATAGCTCTTCACCTTAAAACTACTTATTGCAGGGGAGGGGCTTCCCCCCGTAACCACATCAATTGTGTGTGGGGGGGCACCACACAAACTTATACATACCAACTCCAAAATCACCATACCTTACAGAAAAGGGAATATTCTGAAAAATGGCATCTCTGATTTAGTATATGTAAGTCTGTTTTTTCATCCATTCAGGCTCTAGTGGTTCCCAACATTTCAAACAGTTACCATATTACTGTTTATGAGCTCCATAATGATATGTCCAATTACTTTACAAGTTATAATGGTAAATCTAATTGGTTTATAGTCCCTAGGCCAGGGGTACAGCCAACCTTGTGCAACTTCAAGCACATATCCTTTGAACAGAAAAAGACTGAACAGATTGAAGAGGGAGTTGGTACAGCAATGTTTGGGCAAACAAAAGGACAGCCTAATATGTCATCTGGGCCCATAGAGCTAGTGTGTTTGGTTTTGGATAGTGCTTTTAACACTTGTTCTGGGGTAGTTGTAGGTGATGGGCTGAGTAAACTGAGTAAAGGGAGGAATAGAGAGTGGATACGGTAAGAAGTTTGAACTATATTTACCTGCTAGTATATTGGCAATGTCTACCAGGTCAGAGTAGATAGTACCACTGAGCTTTCTTTGAAGATTCGCAACATCTTTGTATGAGGTGACTATATTTAATAATTATACTAGGCTTTGCAATTGTTGATGTAATGTCTGAGTTTTTTGCTTTTTGCTTACCAATTTGACGATACTTCTAGCATTGGGTGGTTTTAGTTTATTTCTTAGAACTATCATTTTTTTCTTCCTTTTATTGTAAAGGTTTTTGATTCTGGGGCTCTGCTATAGGACTTATTTCTAATTTGACATATTTATGGTAGGTAGAGGTATATGCTATGGGTTTCCTGTGTGTGAAGAGATTTTAAATCTCCTTTGGTGATTGGAAGTGATAAGAAATTGTCCCTGTAGAAATTCCTGGGGAGAGTTAGATTGGAGGGTAGTTTTGACAGGATCCTTATGAAAAAAGTGACAGCACAGTGGTCTGATTTGACTATTGATGCATCTTACTGGTGCCGTACATGAAATAATAGGTCCAAGTAGATTTAAACCTTTAGTAAGGGATGGTACTATGTGGCCTAGTTAGTTAGAGTTGATGGCATACAAGGTTAAATAGATTTGAGCCCCAAGTAGGAGAGGGTACTGTTTGATCTGTAGGGTTAGCATTGGTGATGTCCAAGAACTTCAGTACATGTTTTTTTAAGTGATATATGTTTTCCACTTTATAGATGGATGGTTGAAATCCCCCACAATGAAAATGTTAGGTTCAGTAGTTAAGGTCCCTGATTTGTTTAAGAAGAGACATGGTCTGCTTGAGACATGGAAAGGGCTCTGTAGTTAGTAGTGATACCATAGGTGGTCTTGTTTAAAAATTCCAGGATATGCGGATGTTCTAGGTCACTATTTTACTATATTAGCTGTGAGGTGATGTGCTGCAAATGAATATAGACATGCCCCAACCAAAAGTGCAACTAACCTCACAAGGGGGACTTAATGAATGATAGCCATTGAACTCTGATAAAGAAAAGTGTTGTTACTGCACTGGAATTAAATTTCTGTAATGATCCAAATAGCATGTTTTCCAGGGCCAGAAAAGACTTTAGAGAGGGCATTTTCTTGCTGAAATTTCTAACTGTGAGCAGTTCAACACTGACCTGGATATGATCTGGTATATTAGATTGATAGATATAGAAGATCAGCTGTGCTAAAAAAGGCACTATGGGTGAAGAATGTCTGAGCCAATATGCAGAATCTTTGAGAGTAATAATGAAAGGCATCCTTATAGAAAGAGGCAGGACTATGCCTCCTCTCTCCGTCTCTCTAAGTTGGCATTCATTCGATCCACTAGATTGCTATAAGTGTCCTGAGACAATTTTTGAAGTCTTTTATTTTTTGTTTGTATTGTGACATCATTCACAGTGATGGCAAGACACTGCTCAAAACTAGTTTCTTTCCTCTCTCAGAAACACACACTAAGAACTAAAGCGTGCATCACTTAGTATCAAGTCAATTGTAACATCTAAGATTATTCCATCCCACTTGAGCAAACGCTATGTAATGTGCCTACTCGTGATGAAAGAATCAGAGTATCTTGGTGACATCACAATTTCTGTCACCTTAGAAACAATTTACAGTTACTCTCTTTGCTCATCCTGGTGAGCCATGCATTACTCTATTTGTAGACTCACCAGTATGTGGGGTATTATCACAGACACCAGAATGTTCAGAAAGCCAGAAGGAATAAGTAATAAGCTTGGTGCCCCTTGTTTTGGGATGGCAGCTAGAGTTGGTCGTGTGAGTGTTGAGTCAGCTGGAGGTGTTTTTGTGAGTGCAGTGAGTGAGGTTTAAAAGTGTTCCTGAAGTTTACCTATGAGGGTTAAGTGACTTATGAATGGATTCAGTTAGTACCTCAGCCTATGTACACAGCATTACTGCTATCATATTGTGGTATAGGTGTATTGCGAGCTATGACACCTGGGTGACATGAGAAGTTCATCTCCATTTTAAATAGGTACCTGACAAGTCAACTTATTATTAGATAATAACAATGGGCTATTACTGGACATAAAGTAGTTGTTACACTGCCTGAAATTAACTGATACTAATAGAATGACAACATATGAGTTAAAGGTAGAGCTCAATCTCATGTGTTGCTAAATTTGACAGAGGAGGGGTACAGCATGAATGAGTATTATGCCACTTAATTGTAACCAACTTGATTTTGGGGGGTTCAGTAATGACAGTTCAGGGTACTATGCCAACTGAGATACAGTAACAGTAGTTTGGGTGATATACAGAGAAAAGCAAGGTGAAATTAGCCATGTAATGTAACAGTGTATGCATTGTTGCTGCAAGTGAGTTACGTATGGTTATCACTAATCAGACAGAAAATCAGATTATATTATTGGATCATAGATAAAGACTAGGCTATCAGTGTGCAGACTATTATAAGCCTAGCCAATAACCAGAGGTCAGAATCAAATCCTTTACTTTGTATCTGTGAGGTAAATATCTTAACCATTATCCCAAACTCACCCATCTTGTCAGCCCTGTCCATCTGCTCCATTACAAAAATCCTCCAAACTAGTTAAACCAGTTATTATATTATATTTTAGTTGTACAGTCTAAATATGAATGCACTGTTATTGCAAATGAGTCAATATTTAGGTACCACTGATGAAGAAGAAGAAAACCTAAGTCTATTTACAGTATGCAATAAGACAGAATCAGATATTGTATATACAGTATTATAAAGCAGACAAAACTACAGTCGCAGGTTACCACAAGATTAGCTAGCACAATACAATACACACTTTAGAATAGGGCAGAAATACACTGGATATAGCCACTGCTGTCATAAGACTAACAAATACAGTACAACAATTCAAAAGTGATACAAAGTACTTGCGGAAGTGAAAATAACACAGGATGGGGGCACGGGTACCATGAGACAAGCAAGTCCAGTAGTACAAATTAAAAGTGGAATGAAAAGTCGGAAATGTTTTACTATACAACAATACTCTCACAGGATAAGATACCACAGTACAACACTTCAACACTCACACGACCAACTCTATCTATCAGGGCCTCTGGAATTGCTATTTAACTATAACCTCAAAGTAAAATAGCACCAGCAAACACAAAAATGACAAAGGCGACAGGCACAGGTTCCAGAAGACTAGTAACAACAGTACAACAATTCTAAGGTAATGCAAAGACATGCTTTTGCAGAGGTGACACAAAACTCTCCATGCACAGAGCAATTCAAATGTGATGCACAGGTTCATAGGGTCATAGTCAAGTAGTAGACAATCAGTCTACAGAACAATCAGTCTGGCAGATGGCTCAATGATTAAAGTTGTGAGCTGTAGCTCCTGTGATACAGGCTTTGATTCTGTCAGCCCTCATGTGCCTCCTGTGTGAATTTGAGCAAGTAACTTTCCCAGATGTTATTTCTGGGTCAGCCTTGAATAGTAACTGTGTGCCCAGTGGGCCTACCTGGTTAACAAATAGGAATATTGGTCATTCTAAGGGGGGCACAATATTTGTCAGCTTAGAAGGAGATGGTGAACAGACCACACTGCCTTACAAGGGATGGTCTGCACATCTCCCCTGTAGGCTTTTGAATATTAGCTAAAACATTGTCTTCCCCCATACTGCCTTTTTTAGGAAAAGCTGAATTGAAAGTACTTTCGACATTGCAAATGAAAACCAAGAAAATCTAAAGGTATTACTGCTCAATGCTAGGAGTCTAAACAAAAAACTCTACTCCCTAGAAGCTCTCTTCACCCTAGAGAATGCTGATATTTATGCGGTCACTCAAGTCATGGTTTAAAGCCATGGAGAGCACACCAACAGTGCAAGGTTATAATGCCTTCCATACATTTAGACCAGTTACTACACAGACAGGGACTAAATGTGGAGGTGTCTCTATTTACATAAAAAAATAAATTTATCTCTAGTCTGGTCAAACAGGACAATGTACTTGAGCTGCTCCATGTTCAAATTACCATAGGCAAAATCCAATATCACTTCCTTGTCAGCTATAGGTCCTCCTCTATGACCCAGGAAACTCATACCATGTACTTAAACTTATTAGAAACACTATCTATCCAACCCAATACCATATTCATGGGCAGCTTTAATTACCCCACTATGAACTTGGAATCCTGTATGACACCAAACGTACAGGCACAGAGATTCCTGGATTTTGTAAACACAAACTTCCTGAACCAGATAGTGAATACACAAACCAGGGGCGTAGCCATACTGGAGCTAGACCTCACTAATATGGAAGAGTATTGCACACCCCCTACTGTAATGTCTTCCCTGGTAAGGTCAGACCACAAAATGGTCTCCTTTGAAGTAAAAATAAAACCTGGACCCCCAGCTAAACCTGGAATATTCAGGAACTACTCTAAGGCTAACCTCCTGCTATTAAGTGATAACCTGACAAAATATCAAGCCCCTATAAACCCTGAGAACACTGCTGCCTATGCAACACTTTTCACAGAAACCCTGTACAAGCATGTTAATAGCTGCATACAGGCAGCTGTACCCACCAGGAAGAAGTACAAAGCTAACTCAACAAACAAGCCACCCTGGTGGAATCACAAAATCAATAGGCTGTATAACAGGAGGAAGGGAATCATGGCAAAAATTAGGTGATGGAGGACCCAGCAGGATAAAAGCACTCTCATCAAACTAAACAAATATCTCAGAGGACAAATAAAGTCTTCCACAGCCAAATTTGAGGTGAATCTGGCCTCCCAGGTTCAGGGACAACCACAAAGCATTCTTTAGCTATGTCTACAATCTCAAAGGCAATACACAGTTGTGTGCAGAGCTCATTGTAAATGGAGCCACCTATACCTAGCCAGAAGATATAGCAAACCTACTGGCTGATAAATTCAGTTCCAACTTTACCCTTCTCTCCCCCTCAGCCTTCCTTCAGGAAATACAATGTAATATAACTCTCCTTGCTATGACTAGGGAACAGGTCCTTAATGCTCTCTTTCTAAGGCCAAGAACACTGGATCAATGGACCAAGACAATATTCCAGGATGCCTTTTAAATAGCATGAAAGATGACCTATCAGGGCCTCTGTAATTGCTATTTAACTATAACCTCCAAACAGGCTTTGTGCCACATGAATGGAGAACAACAATCATCCCTCTGCACAAGTGAGCAGACCCTGGAAACTACAGACCCATAAGTCTCTCTAGTCGATTATGTAAATCCATGGAAAGAATTATCATGGAAATGATCAATAGTGATATAGTAAACCTCCAGACACTAGACCCAACCCAGTTTGGTTATGTCAAGGGCAGATCTTGCCTACTTAACCTGGTAGACTTCTTTGAGAAGGTCACCAAAGCAATCGATGAGGGCAAACTGGTTCACACTTCCTACCTTGACCTGGCCAAGAGATTTGACACAATACACCACTCAGGCATTATTGAGAAATTCATAGGTCACCTGGTGGATAGCAAACTGGCTCACAGACAGGACCCAGGAAGTTAGAATTGGGGAATCCACTTCTACAAAAATGCCGGTCACAAGTGGAGACCCGCAGGGATCAGTCGTTGGACAGCTCCTTTATGGCTTTTTCTTCTCTGAAGTCAAGGCCAATGTCTGTGGTCTCTGGCTGACTAAACATGCAGATGATTGCAAATTATGAGCTGTCATTGAATCCCACACTGAGACAGATGTTCTCCAGGAGGGGCTGACACAGACAAAAAATTGGTGTCAGAGCCATGGACTAAAATGAAATGCCAAGAAATGCATAATAGTATCCTTCAGGAAGTTATTCACCCCTGGTAACTATCATATTGTCAATACTGCCCTTAGAGTTGACCCAGTAGTCAGGGACTTAGTTGCACAAATAGCTAGTTCTCTAGCCTTTGACCAGCACATGTCTACAGTAGTGAGAAAATCATTCTATGTTGCACAACTTATAAACAAAAGTATGACATATAAGTCCAGGGAAGTCATTGTTCCACTGTATTCGGCATTCATCAGACCTGTCATTGAGTGCAGTGCCCCCTATGGTAAGTACCTAACCAGGCATAACCAACAATTGGAACATCTGCAGAGGTTCCTCACTAAAGGAATACAGGGCTTAAGTAAATTGTCCTATGCAGACCACTTCAAGGCTCTACCCTGTATTCTGTCTCCTACAGGCTTTTGAGGGGCGATCTATACCTGACATGCAGGGCATTGTCAGATCCCACTTTGATGGACCTCCTGCATATCCACAAAACAAACAGTACCAGAATTATCCATTCTAAAGACTTAAACCTTGCCTGTGATATATGTAGGACATGCTAAAGAGACAGGTATGTATCCCAGAGATTACCCTGTCTCTGGAAAAGGTTCCCCATTCATGTAAAGCAGCGTTCCTCCCTAACCCAATTCAAATGCAACCTGGACAGTTGGATGGGGAACAGGAAATTCATCCATGGATTAGGACCTATGTCTCTAATGGATACAGGCAACCTGTAAATGGTTCATCTCCCAGGCCCTAGCTTGTAAATGATTCATCTTCCAAGCCCCTTAAGCTTACTCTTATCAAGGATAGCAGAACTTATCAGAGATTTGAGATGCATGGCTAGGCTTAAAAAGGCCCTTGTGGTCGTTAGCCTAGTAAACATCTATAAACTTATGAACCTTTGAGCAACAAAACTGAAAATACCCATTCAAGACCACAATCCAGCCTCAAGGAAGGCAAATCAAGATAGGCCAGTGAAGAATTTTAGATTGCCTGTCCAATTAGCTAGGTTTGCCTTGAAGGTAGAAACTGCTCTACTCTTTTTGACATGTAGTGGAAGTTTGTTCCAGCAGTGGAGAATATGTTGGGAATGTGAATCTATCACACCAATGTGTCTCATTTATCTGTGGATGAAAGTTTAGTTTATTTAATCTGGTGTTTGAAGTTTTACTTGTTCTGTAAAGGAAAAGGAAGTCAAAGAAGGTTTTATCTTTCATGGTTCAAATGACTAGACCCAGATCTCCATGTAGAAGTCTATAAAAAAACATAGTAAAGAGAAAGGGCTGCCAGTCTGGCCTGATAACTAATGTTTTTGAAGTCACTGATCTTTTTATTTATTAATGTTTGAGTTCACAAAGTTGAGTGATACGATTAGACAAATACATACAAAAATGTGTATTATACTCAGTAGTGGATCTGATGAGATGTGAGTAAAGGGGGATGGAGACTTTTTTGAATATAATGGGGGTATGTTTGGAAATTAGATGAGAAAAGTTGAAGGCTTTCCCTAATACTGTAGAAAAAATGAGGATCAAATGATAAGGAATAATCAGTGAGTGCCTAGATCCCCTATGAGAGTGTATGATTGCAGGGTTGTGTCACCTATGTGATATGTGAAAATGTTTTGTTTACCAAAATTAACTACGCTGCATTTTTTTCACATTTTATTTGATAGCTTTGACCTTGCACCAGTTGTTAACATGGTCTAAGCCATGCTGTAGCATTTATGAGTCAGTGTGAGATCAAACAGCAGCATCCAATTTACAGTAGTTTACTAACCATTGGCTGGGGGAAATGGGACTTTACATGAACTACAATTAACAAGTGATGTAAGCAGCATCACTAGTGCCATAATAAATAGCTGGTACAGTAAATCAAGAGAGAGATCCAGTCTACTATTTAACTACAAATGGAGGTTCCAAAGTTATCTGTACTAGCACTAGTGAGCTGCTGCTCCTTGCACAGCTTTTTAAGGTATTTCACGATAAGTATGGGTGCCATATTTAGTTGCACTGAGTTGCAAACTGCTTCTGCACACTTTTTTTGGCTAAGTGGTTAGATTGCAGGTTTCCTAGAGAAGGTCAAAGAGATCAGGTTCCCACTTGTTACTTTACTGTGTTGGTTAGTGTAGTTGTGTATAGTGTGCAGCATGTTGTAGCTCACTACAAGTCCAAAGTCAACAAAAACAGACAACCTATAGAAACTGGTGGTGTTGACAAGCTGATAGCAAGTAACATTTAAGAATACTTGAAATTTCCCATCTCTCATAAAAGCAAACTGCAAACTCCAAAAAAAAAATAAAAAATTCCAAAGAATATCTGTAGAAGCCCTTCATATGCCAGGTACCAAAGTCCCATAATTTTTATATATAAAAACTGAAATCCCTTCTGTTTTTCATCAGACCTGGATGTGTCCAGGACTATTACTGCCTGCCCACTGCTAACATAAAGTATTCAGTAAATGGGTAGGAGGTAGGGTTATCGCCTGTCCCTCTTTGCAAGGGGCAGTCCCACTTTGGGCAATTGTGTCTTGTGAAAAAACCTAAAAAATGGCAAATGTCCTGAGATTTTAAGACAAAATATATTTCTAAAGTTTTCTAAAATAGTTGCATAAACCGGTTATTTTGTGTCTGAAACATAAATATTATATGCAATAGCATAAGCAATGTAAATGCTATAAAAATAAGCTTTTATTTTGGCAAAAAAGTGAAGTTCTGTCCTTTGTACTGGCCGCGGGTGTGATTTGTCCTGCAAAATCTCATGTTTCTACAAAAAATGTCCCACTTTGGGCACTTGAAATGGTGGCAACCCTAGTAGGAGGAACGTCTCCAAAATTACACATATGTTCTCTTACTCTGTAGTCTTTGTAATGTACATGCATGAAAATGAAGTCTCTAAATATTTAATTCCCATAATTCCTAAACTATTAACTGGAAATTATTTATCAGTGGCCTTAGAATGAGATTACCATAGGTGATTAGCATTCTGTTTTGTTTTGATCATCCAACAGACAATCTGTTTAGGGTCAAATGTTTTTGGTACAATAGTTCTCATATGAAATAATAATGAATGCTTTATGGATGCAATATAAATCCAAGCAATACAAACTCTCAAGTGTCTGTCCCAAAATGAAATAAAATACTAAAGACTCTTTTTGGTGGTGCAGGGTAGGAGACTATGCAAAGCAGCACTACTGTTTAGCAACAGTTTAATGGTTTCACTTAAAAAATCAGCACACGCCTTTCCACCAAGTGTCTAAGAACCCAGAATTAATGATGCCATATTCCCATGCCAAGATTGCACCAACTTCTACTTGAACTGCTGTGTATCTTGAAGTAACTAAATTACAAATCAGTTTGTGTATCGGCTGTAATGCTGTCAATATGTGGTCATCCACAACAGAGAATCAGCCTGCAAGATTTTAATGCAGTTTACTTTATTGCCAACCCATATTTACCAGCGTTGCTCATTCTAGCTCTAGTATTATGTAACTATAATTGTGACTACAAACACAGGCATACCACTTTCTTCTTTTCAGCTTTGATAAATTTGTTACAGTAGAAGGTGATATCATACTGCAAACCCTGATATATAAAATTCAGATAATTGTCTGCACTATTGCCATCTTTCTGCCATTTGCTGCAGTCTTGCTATGGCAGTGAATCACATTCATCCCTTTATTTATTTTTATTTTTATTTTTATTTTTGTTTATTTTTTTAAGTTGTTTACTAGATTAAAAGCTCAACGGGTTCTTATCATTCAAGCTTCAGGCACAAGGCAGAGATACTAAATAAGCCAAAAAGCAATATACTTGCAATACATACACATTTTATCTACAGTAAATGATATATGCAAAACATCCAACATGTAAGATAGACATATGTCTTCTTTGCTCATGAATTCTAGAGAAAGTCAAAAATGAATGGTGACAAAGTTCCCAAATTTGGAAAATCTTTACATTTTACTCAATTCATTTAAAGTTAATAGAATAAAAGGTTTTGCATCAAAATGCATTTTCTGAACAATGAGAAGTATGAAAGTCTATTGTCTGGCATTATTGACTAAGATCCTTACTGATATAACAGAAAACCAAAATTGTTAACATTGATAAGGAAACATATAAGGCAAATGCAGGGACAGTTAGCAGTATGGTATATCAATGTATGCATTATAATGTGAGCATAATATTTTAACTAATCTATGGTTGTTGATTCGTAAATGGTGAAACAAGCATACCATATAACAATATCAGGGTCATCATTAATACTGATTGTAGTATCTCTGAATGAATACTACCATCTTCATGACAGCAATTGCACTGATATTCTTGATATAGATAAGCTAAAAAGTTAACTCTGAATTCCTCAAGTCGCTTTTGTAATATGATTTGAAAGATGATCTATTTGGTTGAGGCAGTCTTGTAGAAGGCTGTCTCAACTGATGTTGACTTGAAGGTAGCTCCAAATAGTAAAAACATATGCTTTGGCTATGTAATCTGATGGAATTTTTGCTATTATTGTTAGATAATAGTGGACAATATTCCAGATACAGAAAGTTAATATTAAGTTTTCATAAATGTAATTTGAGCCTTGATATGTAATAACTTGTGTGTGTTATTATGGACAATGATGCTGTCTGGCTTTTAACAAAGAAGCAAACCAGTAAATTTTGCTCAGTAAAGACTGAATCAGTTTAGTGTTGTGTGAAGAATGCAGTTGTGAGCAGAATATGCTGTATTTTTATAAGAGCTCCAATTTCTAAAGTTCTCCAGTATTCTGAACACCCAGCCTTTTTAAATCAAATTCATACCACAGATAAGTCTGCAAACACTGGTTAACCACAATGAAAAATGCCTCCTAATTTTTAGCTGCTGGTGTTCTTTGACAGAAAAGGTGTATGTAATCATACAGTGGCTTATTGTAAGGCCATAGACAGCCATTTTTCTGTAGCACCTTTCCAATGTCCAGCCCTGTGTCATTAATGTTTTGAAATATGTAAATTAACAATGTTCAAAGGATGGCAGCTACTTCATGTTGTATTAGGGACCTTCCTTCATGATTCCTAGGCTTAGGTTTTCCTCAACCCCATCTACATTTTATAACTGTACTTATGAAATAAAGAAAGTTAACTTTCATAACACCTTTATACAGCATCATGGTGGAGAGGCCATGTTTAAATTCTACAGAATAATCTACATGCTCAACACTGATACTGATCTCTGCCCCACCTTTCAAATGTCCAGATTTTTTCAGAATGGCCAGATATTTGCCTCAAAATTTCAGTTTGTTCCTCATAAAATTTTTGGTTTTCTGGCATATCGCTGGAATGATTTGAGGAATGTAATTAGTAAATAATGTCATACATTGAGTTTCAGGCTTCATAGCCCTTAGAATATGCAGTTTAATACATACCCTGTTATTGTAGCAACGTTCTAAGTTTATAAAAGCAATATTTAAAATCTGTTCCTATTTTGGGGCCTTTGTATCTCCATTATGACATGCTTTGTCCAGATTTCTTGGGCTAGGAGATTGAGAGGTATGCTTATCCCTTATATCATATTTCAATCAAGATAGGAGAATAATGCATTCTACTACACTTCCACTGAATGATGTAGTTAGAAATAGTGCCTGAGAAATGTCTATACTAGTGCAAGCCTTACTGATAGTGACATGTAGCTGTCTAAATGCAAAGAATGCCCATGACCACATGTACAAACTATTAAATTACCTTATATTATATTGGCAGACCTCCAGCATGCTTGCTTCGAATACCACAGATGTCAAAACATGACATCTTGTTCATAAGACGCTTTCAATCTCTCCACTCTTGTTATAAGCTTTCCTTTGTGCACATATAATGGGAGGAGTGTCAGCACCCTGTAGGTAGCCCATTCCATTCCTACCAGTAAGATAATGTGCTTCCTCTAGTGAGCTCACAAAGAACCCCCCCGCCATCTTTTACCATTTAGTTGACCGAAATGCCTTCACAGTTAACACCATCTGGCAACTATGCACATTAAGTATTCCCAGGCACCCTTCTTATTTCAGTTTGTGCATTCGTCACTTAGAATTGCTGTTACTGTAAAGATTTTTAGCAAGTATTTCTGAATAACTAAGATAAGAGCAGAATGTGTGGGAAATTACATGTTGTATCATCAGTACTACATTAGGAAGGGTAAACATTATCAGAATCACTGCCTTCATTGGGTAGGTCAAATGCAAGGACTTCCAACTCCTACAGAACTTCCATGCTCCTTGTTAAGAAATTTCTTCAGAGGCTCAATGGCTGCTAAAAAAATAGAAGGAAAATGAAGGCATACGTCCTTGCCAATATTTTTTTTTCTGGATGGAAAGTAAAGTTCAAAGTTAAAAGTCAAAGTAAACTTTGTTGTCACTTTGATTCACGGAAGGGTGAACTGAGCGAAATTGTGTTTCTTCAGACTCAGTATGCATAAAATATATAGACTACATTTTACACAATGATAATACACAAAGTTCTATAGATGCAGACGACAGGCAACAATAATAAATACTTGCATTATTGCACTGATTTAACAGATTGATAGTTAATGGACAATTTAGCCTTCAGTAGCTATAATCCTACTATCACACTGGTATACACAAGCTGCTCATTACTTATGAATTTTGGTTTAAAACGAAGAATATGCAGAGCCTCAAAGCTGTAATCCCAATGCATGTTATCAGAAACATTTGCAGACTCCAAGAGCAATTTTCCTGTTAAGGATTGCACTTTTTGTATGATATTAAAAAGATACCTAACCAGGTTAGTTCTGCTCCACCTTTTCCTAAAACCCCCCCCCAGATAAAAGTAATTAGCTAAATCCAGAGTAAAATATATTTATCCTTTGTTCATTAAAAATAGGTAGTAATTACTGACTAGTGTTGTAATCTTCCTTGAAAAAAGAACTAGCAGTTTAAGTGTCCCCATCAGACTTCCTTCAATGACAGCTGCCACCTATTCCTCTTCTAGTTACTCTATCAATATCTCAGTGGCATTTTCCAATGTAATCAGTTAAAACTCTAAAGGAATCCCATTCACTTTTGTGATCTACCCTCCTTTAAGTTCTGTATTAACTCTATTGCCTCTGACATTGTCACTGAGTCATACTTTTGTTTCTTCGTTTGGGTAGCTGTGATTCCTTCACTCACTTAGTTTAAATCATCATGTCCAGAGATTATTGCTGCTCTCCTTATTGCTGTATACAAAGTGGAATGCAACTCACAATGACTTCTGGATGTTATTCATCATGTGTGCCATCATATCATCAAGAGTTTAATTCCTTCCTTCCTTCCCTTAAACCTCTTTCCTTTTTCCTGAGCATTATTCTGAATGTATTGTTCCAGTAGAATCCATTTACTTCCATGTAATTTTTGTAACTGTGTTATTATTTTAGTTGTGGTTTAATAAAAATATTTATAAAAAAAATACCCAAGTGTAAGACAGGTTGCTTCAGCAAATAATAGAGAACAATCTAGTATGCTTAGATACCATAGCCTAAATGTATTAACTCATTTTGTGGATAGTTAAGTTGCAGTTATTCCTATTCTTTTCAAAATATTACACTTTATTTTGCCAGCATTAGCAATGGACCATGGGATGTTGCATATATTTCTACAACACAACCAGCTCCCTATCTAGCCCCTTCAATTCCTGTTGCCAGCTACAAATCCTGCAAGACCCCCACCCCCAGTCAAATCTACAAACCTGAACCATAGTCTTATATGCTCCCATCTATTACTAGTTGAGGTGGTCCTTCTAGGTGCAGTGTCTCTACTTACACATACTTAAACACACCAAACAAAACTCGGATAATGTGGTCTTTTTATAAACACTTGTTCCACCATATCCCTTCTTTTCCTTATCTTTCTTGCCCTAATGCAGCATTAGAACACAGGATTACCTCCTCGCTGACTGCACCTCTAGCACTAACCATCTTCTCCCACTGAAAAACTTCATTGGAGTTAAGTACCACTTGTGGAGAATTCTGTTATGTTAACTGATACCTGTGTCCATATTCTGATATCCAAAATCCATTTCTAGACCCCCAAATTCCATCTTTGAATGCAGTCCGGTTCCTTCATTTCCGTATCTTATGAAATTATTTTCTTACCGGTTTCCTCTTCTGTTCTCAAACAAGTCTTTACATAAATCTTTCTTTCTCAGATTTCATCCATTTTCTAGATGATGCTACTTTTCTGGATTGAAAAGTCTTTACCTTACTACATTCCAGTAAAGCTTTTAGTTTTGAAGAGCTGAACTATTACTTATGGGGTATCCAAACGTCTGCATCCAGGTCCCTCTACTCACTGAGCTCTTCATGTTTGCTAATAGATGAGATATACGGGATTGTGATCAGGTTTCCTGTCTAACCCAGTTATTATGTATTAGAGACATGGATGCCAAGAAATTCACCTTGAGAGAGAAGCTCTATAGGTAGTTGTTGGTATCCATGACAGCAACAAATAATAAGGGTTATGATTGGCAGCCCAGTCATAATTCTTTTTACTGCATGAAGCTGTAGTTGCTCCATGTTTTTACCAGGTACAGAAAGAAGAGAAAATGTAGCAGAATTAAATGATTTACTTACTTTGAAAGCTTGTGAAGCACTTAACCCTGACACTGTCAAACAGGCAGCAGAGTCCCTGTAAACTTCTTTGCTTAAGAATTCTAGAAAGTACAAAAATAACATCAGGATAAATTATCAAAATCAGGGATGTTTTTTTTTCAAAATGCTATAGTTCACTTAAAATGTTATTGGAACAACTTGTTTTGCATCAACATACATTTTCTGAACAATGAAATGCATGAATGTCTAATCAGTGGCACTATTAGCTGATGGTAATCCTCTGTGATCAACCAGAAAAGCCAAAGATTTTTATGAGGGACAGGGCAAAAATATGAAGCAAAACCAGGAACATTCTTCAAGGACAGATCAGAGTATGCCAGACATAAATGAAGTCCCTTCTTACAGAAATTAAAACAGCTTTTTAAAGCTGTTAGGCACTTTGTTCTGTCACACATTTTTGTTTAGAAGTATTGCACAGTGATGTTCTAACAGCCTTTAAAAATGGTTTTACATGCTGTTGTTATGCTTTGCTAGTGTAAGACCCACTTGTAACAGTACTTAGGGGTGCATAACAAACTTTTGTTAAGCAAGGTGAATTAATCTCTTCAGTAATAAGCAACACCTGACAGCATCAAAAATCTTATGCAAGTCCAGATATAGAGTGGCAAAATATACCTAGATCAAGAAGCCTACCCACTAAAGGAGCCTACCCAGCCACTAAAAAGACCCCAGGACATCAGCCATATTCCAGGAGTAAACCAGTCTGTTCAAAGAAACAACAACGCTGACACTGGTTCAAAAAGAGCAACACCAAGATTAAGGACAGATTCTTCACCACTACAGCCACAGAGAGAAAACAACAACTTCCATGACCACCCACTAGGACAACAAACAGATCAACTAAATAACAAGGGGCCGCCCTTTCAGCAGAAGATAGTAAAGTTTTTTTTGTGCCCAGACAGACTAAACACCAGGGCCAGTTCTTATTACTGAAGCTACAATCCCAGAGAAAGAGGGAGAGGAGGGGAGCACAGAGGCAGAAACAATAGTTGATAATGACCCCCTTCTCCTCACAGCCCTCATAGCATTAACAATGAGATTTTCAACTCGACAGACAGATTTTTTTCCAACATGCACCTCAGTGTTCTAACGAAAGGCTTCACATTTGGACCTGCCCAAAGGGCGAGTCTCACCAATGTGTTTCTAAATCTCAGATTATACCTATGAAAACTCAACCTGAATTACATCTTAGATGACGTCTCACATGAGACAGTCAAGCTTGAAACACATAAAAGCAAGAGTTTATTCAATCTTGCTCTGCAGGGCACACTCCTGGCTTTTTTGAGGATGTGTGAACAGGGTATTTATGAATTACTCACAGACAAGAGCAAGAATAAATGGTATAACCTCTTGAAGTAGGAATCCACTGACTAACCAGTCTAACTAAAGACAGAACACTGAAGATTATGAAACCAATAAAGGCACAGGAACAGTGGTCATGGAACAAACAGTTTATATTTCTGCTTTAGAAATGTCTTTGAATGATAATGAATTCTGCAGTAAAGTAAAAACAGAAGAAGTTAATAGTAGTTTTGTTTAGATTGATGAATTGCTATTTAATCTGTTAATGCAAAACAAAGTCACTCAGGAAGAATACCAGTTTATGTCAGTCCCCAACTCCAATTTGGATAAGTTCTTTGGGACTCCCAAAGTCCATAAAAACACACTCAATCCTCCATTCAGACACATTGTCTCAAACAAAAGGACAAAAACTGAATAAAATCTCCCAATTTGTGGATTCTATACTGAATCGATAGTTGAAGCACACCTTACTACCTTGAGGACTCATGGGCTTTTCTCATTGAGCTTTTGCACCTTATGCTGGCCAAGGGTAGCCTTTTGTTAGACACCCTCATCTGGATAGTCTGTCTTACACCATGGATTTTCTCCTTAAGTCCAAAACCCTTAACCATGGCCACATAGACACTATTTGTGACCACATCTCTGCCATTCTGCACAACAGCTTCTTTGAGTTCAACTAGCATATTTATCAGCAATAGAAAGTAGTGGTGATGGGCTCTAGGATGGCCCCAGCATGCGTCAATGTGGTACTTAGTGCATGGGAAACACAGGTCCTCTCTTTGCTCCCAGGCTACCGAACACGGTCATTTATTATTGTTATACTGACAATGTCTTTTTCATTTAGAAAGGATCTCGAGAGACTAGATCCCTTTCTTATGGATCTTTCAGACAGCATTCATTTCCTCAAATTCACTTTGTCCAGCATTGGCCTGCCAGCACATTTCCTGGACATTATGATCTCCCTTGACCCCCATACTAACAGCGTCCTGTCCAGCATTTACCATAAAGATATATATAGGAACAACTTCCTAAAATTCAGAAGTCAACATCCCTTTTACATGAAAGCCAATACTGTGAAGGGCCAATTCATCTGGCTTTCAAGATTAGTTAGGGAAGACAGGGTTTTCAGCTTGGAATGCGTGAATCTCAGCTCCATGTTCATCGATGGAAGTTACCTGACTGATCTTGTCCAAAGGCTCTACATTGAGATCAATCAGGCACAATATACCAAGTTTCTCCCATTCTTAAATATGGCTTTGAAATTAAGAACAAGGGGATGGAAGGTAAAGATGTGCCCATCTTCAATGACATGGCCTCAATTAGGGAAATCCTTTTAGAAATGAGGACATTATCCTTAGCAGTCATGACCTGGCTAAGGTTCTTGGGAGACAGCCCAAATTCAGCTTCATGAAAACTAGGACACTTAGACTAGAGTTTGAAAAAGAATGCCTCCTCCCCCACCGCCATCCAGCCCAAACTCCCCAGCATGTGTAGTGTGTAAATACATGCATGTGAGTCATTCATATAAGTTCAGTTACTGCAATTTTAAGGTCCACTGTAAAAACTCCTTTAACTGTAACAGCACTTTCATTGTTTATGCTGGCTTCTGTGCACATTGTTTTTAATTTTATATTGGGAAAACCACAAGGAAACTATCAGACAAGGTGAAAGAGCACCTCCCTGCCATCAGGAATGAAGAGCTGAAAAATGCATTGGCGAAATACAGTATATTGTGCAAAAACTTTTAAACCTTTCATTTTTTTGTCCTCGAGCAAGTTCCGGACTTTTACAGTGGAAAAGACACTCTGCTCAAGGTTAAGGAACTAAACTGGTAGTTACAAGTTAATGCCAAGACCCTTCCTGGACTTAATGAAAATGTAAACATTAGATGTGCCCTACATTGGTTCAGATAAATCCTTCATTCAATGGGACCTAACCTTAGACACCAATTATGATTATACATGTAACCTGCATGTAGTTTAATCTTATGAGGTACTGATTAGTTGTTCACCAATCCCAAGTCATTACTATCAGTCAAGTCTTGTCTCTCTTATCATAGGAGGTTGATAATGCAAAGCAAAGGGCTCCATTGGTCACTCCTTCTTTAGCAAAGATTGGTTGTTTAACAATTCTCTATTCATCCTGATAGGTTAATCTGTTCACTATAGAGATTGCTTGATGATACAGAATGAAGGCATCTATTGGTTTATCTTTTTTTAGGCAGAGATTGGTTGTCCATTACTTCCTCACTCATTCTAGTTAGTCAATGTTTTCATCATGGTGATTGGTCAATGATACTCAGTAGTAAAATTCTCACTGGTCACCTATTACATGTACAATATGATTCTGAGCTACTATTTATTTACCGATTTCAAGTATTTATTTCTGATGAAGTTTTTCAAATAACAAAGAATGAAAGAGCTAAATATCATCAAGTCAGTTGTCTTTTCTGCATAGACTGGGGATTTTTTTTTTTTCAAATAGAGTTTTACATAGTTTTACAAGTACTTAGCTTTTTATATTTTAATTATGAAAATTGTCCTAAGGAAATTGTATGTGTCTGAAAAACCTTAAGAGCTATGGGATACAAATGCTATCTGATCATCAGATCAAATTGATAAATTTAATAAAAGGGAAATTGAATCTTCAATGTATACAGTTTAAAAATATATGAATTCAAAGTATTGTGTAACTTTATTACTTTAACCTCACCTTGCAGGCAGCATTTGTAAGCAGCTGTTCTCCCATTGGTCTTGAACAGCTTGTTATCTGACAGAACTGGGTCACAAGTACAAAATACTGGGGATGTTTTCTTTAAGTGAAGTTTATTTAAAGTGCAAAGTCACCATTAAGTTCATTTCCAGCAAAAACAAAAATCAAGGTTCTCCTGCTTAACTCAGTTCTGGTTACTTAAATTTCATTACAATTTAATGACTCTCAAAGGAACACAGTAATTTTTGCAATTCACAGATATGGGATTGTAGATCGGGTCAAATTTGATAGCACCCATCAAATATATACATAATTTGGTTTCTGCTACACTTTCAGTAAATGCACAGGAAGCCCATCAGTTCCCACTTTATTAACATAACTGCTCTGGTCAGGGTCTAGCAAGAATATTCACACTCAGCCTCAAGATTCCTTTGTGTGAGAGGCAAATGTCTTTCAATATGTGTATTTCCTGCCCTTCTTTTAACAACAGATCATTCAGGTGATTCATATTAGACTACACAATTGCAGGTATTTCCCAACCATAATAATACTGTTTATTCATCTTATCACAAAGCTCTTACCATGATACATAGCTTATATGCAACAATGATATAATCCCAGTTTAATTTATCCAAGTCTTTCATGTGTCTGGTATATTTATGGGAATCATTCCTATGTCAAAATAACATTAAAGTTCATGAAATCAGTATTGTTTCAATCTTTGACATTAGCCAAAATTACCTTTTGCAGCACCTACAATGTCCCAAGAACTTCCTTCTGTAATACATATGGAGTTACAAGTATCTATAGCATATCTAAATATGACTGTAAATTCTATTCTTCTTCCACATTTCCCTCTTTTCTGCCTGAAAATCCTGCTATTTTATGACTTTGCGTCTCTGCATTTAAGACACTTTAATCAGTGGTGTAGCAATTTCAGTCATCAGTGTTACTTTTGTCTTCTTTTCATGGACTATATATAGTTTTCTTACATCTACCTTTTGAACTGTTCATAACGGGAGATTCCATGAGATATAAACTTCAGCATTCTCTACTATAAATGCATTGTGGCTCATGCTTCCAATGCTACTCAGCTACTTCACTATTGTAATGTTTGTACAATACCCAGTGCAACAGTCTTGCCGCTGTATTATGCTTTTCAGTATACAGAACCTCTACCATTAGTGTATCACACCCAGCAGCAAGATGTGTGACTGTTTCCAGTTCTGTTTTATAAAACCTACATTTCCCTGTTTCTCCCACATGTTCAATAGACTTTGTAAACCAATGTGTACATAGTCCAATATCCTGGGCCACTAATGTTCATTTTCATCTTTTGGATTAAATTCATCTCACCTTAACCATTTCTACATCAGCTCCTGATCAACATGAAGTTTGTTCCAGGAGATTTATGTACTTGTGACTATATTTATGCTTCTTCCATATTTTTGCCTTCTCATTTGATTCTTCTACTTATATTCTTTCTTTTATTTTTTTTGACACATTCAGTTGCTGCCTGATTTTTGTCTATTTCTGGTTTGAGATCCATTACCACTTGACATCAATGCACTTCTGCTAAAATAAGCAGGGAGTCATCTTAGACTTCTCATCATGTTTTAATATTTTCACTATGTTTGGATCTGGTGAAGTCAGCTGATATGTATGCCATCCTATGATGATTGCAGATCTGTACCCATTATCAGTTTTGAGGAGTCCCACACCTCCTTCAGAACGAGGAACATATAATCTTGTTATATACTGATTTTATATATCATTTGATAAGTGTGAAGCATTTTTCTTGTTTTCCTCTCCAATTGATCCTATACTTTTTGAAGCCAATCAATCACCCAAAACTATAAGTTAGAACAGGAAGACCAAATTGATTTATAGAGTGGACTTTGTTCTTAGATGTCAGGGTTGTTTTCAATATTAATTTTAGTCTTCTGAAATATTCTTTCCTGAGTTTTGTTCACATTTGTTCATGTTTTATTGTCAATCCTTCATCAATTCTGAAATATTTGCAGTCCAATAATCCAACCACCACATGAAGGGATGCAAAAAATAAACTTTATTTTTTGCATCCCTTCGTGTGGGGTTTGGATTGTTGAACTGCATATACTTTCTACATTGGATTTTACATTTCCAACCTTTACCTGTGAGCTCTATCTGTTTTTTTACAGTTCCCAAAGATTTATTTATTTATTTTATTTTAACATTTGTATATATGGAAAGTCCGACTTGGAAAAAAGCGAATTTTCAGCAGAGGCCTGGGGAGAAATCCCCCATACGCATGTCTTTGGAATGTGGGAACAAACCAGAGCACCCAGAGGAAACCCACATGAATGCAAGGAGAACATGCAAACTTTGCACAGAAGGCACTGCAGCCGAGAACTGAACCAGAGAACCTCTTGCTGTGAGGTGACAAATACTGCTGCACCACTGCACCACTCCCCATTCTCAAGTTCCTTTATAACACTTTCCTATCCCAAACTCTTGGTGATGCAGCTTTCCTTCTTTAAATGTTGTTTTTCACATTTAGCAAGACCAAATTACATTCTTATATCATCTGAAAAAGTTTTATATTCTTAAAGTTGAGCTTAAAGCTCCTCTTCTGATGAAATGTATAGTTTTAAATCATCCACAAAATGAAGATGAGAAAGCTTTACACTTAATTGTTTTCTGTGACCCAAATTCTAACTATGTCCTTATCTATTATGTAAACATCTTAATGGGTTAAAGGCAAGACAAAAGAGCAGCAGTGACCAAGAGCAACTCTGGAATAACTGTCTTTGTATTTTTATCTCTGGGATAATCATTTGTACTTTATTATGGCTTAGCAAAGTGGTTTGCCACAATTCAATGGTCACTGTAATGTGATTCATCAATGTAGGGTATATCTGGTGCATCTGTAAGCACTCCTTTATCTGTGAATGCAGGATGCTGCCAAAAGCTTTTTTTGTGTGTGTAATCTATCCATGCCATAATCAGATCCTTCCCCTTTTTAAATTCTCAGTTATGACTTTAACAAACAAACAAACAAAAAAAAGATCCTTTGCTTTATATGGCTTTCTCCAGAAGTTAGAATTGCCACCTCACAGCAAGAGTTTCTCTGGTTCAATTCTTGGCTGGGGTGCCTTCTGTGTGGAGTCTGCATGCCCTCCCTCTGGTCACGTAGGTTTCTTCTGGGTGCTCCAGTTTCCTCCCAAATCCCAAAGACATGCTGCGGGTGGACTGGACACTCTAAACTGGCCCTAGGTGTGACTGTGTGCATGTCTGCACCTTCTGTGGAAGGTTGAGCTCCGGGCTGGTAACCCGACACCATAAAATTCCACTTGCAATCGTTCTGCGGACCATTGTTCCACTGTGGCGATCCCTAATGGGAAAAGCCAAAAGGAGAAGAAGTTTTATATGGCTTTCCTTTGTTACCCTTTTGTTCTACTACTATGATTGAGTTTTCTTCTAAACGAATATAAGCTTTGTTGGCATCAATTCCAGTATATAGTTTGTACATTATCAGAAGGCAAGTTATTTGTCTACAGTTTTTAAGATAACTTGCAGGTTTACTCTTAAGAAAGACTATCATTTTCCTATTGTTGACCAGGCTGGTGTCTGTTCAGGATGGGCACATAATTAGTTCTTACTCAGGGCTAAATCTGCATGTAAAGATGTTAGCCAGAAGTTACGTACTGCATCTAGACCTGGTGTTTTCTCATTAAGAGCTATTCTTATTTTTTTTTTCCAATTCTCCGGCTGTTACTCCATCCCATTTCATGTCCTGTAGAGTTGAACTTAATGTTTCTTTTACTTCTTCTATCCATTCAGCCTCTTTCTTAAGTTCCACAGGGTCTTCATAGATATTTCTCCAAAATGTGCCTATTGTTTCTTTTTCGGTGGTGTTTTTATACCTTTTTCTTTGTTTTCCAGTTCTGTGTACAGCTTTTTTGAGTCATCAATGAATTGCTTATTTTGTACTTTTTCTTTTATATTCATCTGCATATCTTCCAGGTTTTTCTGCCTGTGCTGATATCTTTGTTATTTGCGATAGTGTATGTTAGTTCCTGGTCTATTCTGATACTATACATTGTTTTTAATACATCTATCTTTCTAAGTATTTTTGCTGATCTGTTTCCTTCTCTATACTCTTTTGACTCTGACATTTCTTGTCTTAATTGCTTTATAGTTTTCTCTATTCTCTGCTTCCATGAAGGCATTTGAGTTCTTTGCTTATTTTCCCATACTGATCTGTGATTTTGTGGTAAGTCTTCATCTCTTATTACTTTAGCTGCATGGTAATACATCTTGTTTACTTCTATTATGTCACATGAATTTCTGTTAATAGTCTTGATTACTTTGTTCATCTTTTCTGTCAGAATTCTAATATTTTAGTCCAATTTATTTTCTATAGTCTATTTCTTTCATTGATTTTAATGTCTAGCCATCTCAAACAGCTCTCCTCTTATATTATTTTCTCCTAAACTGAGTGAGCATCCTTTGTTCCATGCAGTCATTCTGCAAAAAGTTTGAGAACATCTTCCTCTGACATATTCTCTTCTGCTTCATCTTGTGTCATTCATTGCTCTTTCACTTGGGAATGTTCACTGCATCAGAATTGCCATTGTTTCCTGCTCCTTCTCTTGCTGTGCAGCTCCAGCTGAACGTTTCTATGATTTCCTACTGAAGGCTCCTGAGTATCTTCCTGTGGCAAGTGATCAGATGCTTCCTGTTCCACCTGTTTATCCTTAATTTGGGGACTCTTTTTTCCATTAGCTGTAACGTTACCCAAGTTGGATTTTCTATGTTAAACCCTTCACTTTATAGGTATTCCATAACTTCAGCTTCTACTTGTTTACCTTCTGTTCTGATAATCTTCTGTTCTGCATTCCTCCTTTGTGATCTTATCTGTTGTATTGTAAACTTTTCCATACCTGGGTGTCTCTGCCTGTATTTTTCTTTAAATATCTTTAGAGTTTTTTTTTTTTTTTTTTTTTTGATTGGTTTGGCTTTCCTTTTTGCATAAATATTGCACCATATCAGGTATTCCTATCAAACATCTGTAGGTTTTGTTCTTTATATTTTCGCACTTCACACTTCATGTGTCATTTCTTTTTCCAACTGGCCTATATAATATTTTTCATGGACCTGTTGTATTAATGAACACAAATTTGCCTTTGAAAATTCTGACAGTTTTTCTTGTGCAAGTACTTTTCTTTCTAATTTCTCCCTCTTAATCTTTTTGAGTAACTTCTATCTGGAAACTCTGAACATCTTGCATAACAGTAACAATGCAGTATTTCTTCCTTATCCTCAATAGGTTCTCAGTTAGTATCAGTCTGACAGCTTCTATGCTACAGTGACCTCCATCCCTGCATGGAACCCAAAGTTCTATTCAAAATGGGATACGTTATGTAACCGGGATAACACATCATTCATTTGCTATTACAAAACCTTAGATTAGTGATGAACTGAAAAGCCTATCTACAACATTTGGCATTTATGGCCCAGATACTTGTATAATCATTTCAATACTGTATGCCCAGTAACCAAAATAAAGTTACATCCTAATGTATAATCCTATAAATAAGTTATTGCCCACATTATAGTGAAGGCATTCTTTTTTTCACTGTATCTTGTCTTAGCCTTGCTTCATGTCCTACTTAGGTGTTCCACCACACCTAATTCCTAGGTTCGCACATTCCCTAACCTTGCTTAGGACGCATCAATGTACTCAATAAATGATTTACAAAGTCAGAGGCAATCAAGACAGCTTCTAAACATAAGACTGCTTTCAGGTGATTAAAAGCTTCAGCTGATTCCATAAACCACCGTATCTGGATAGGGATCTTACCATTCATAAGGTATGTCAGAACACAGAACAGGGTCTTAAAGATAGGTATGGATCTTTGACAGTAGTCTACTAGTCCTAATAATACTTTTTGCTGTCTTTTGTTACAGGGTAAGAGCAGCTTCTATTTGTTCTATTTCAGGTCTTTTTAACCGCTCGTTAAAATCACAAATCCTAAGTATTAGACCTCTTTCTTGCAGATCTTACTTTGGCAGAGTTAGTCCTGCTGACTTTATCAATTTTCTCTAACACCTCAAATGCTTTTTTTCATATTACTAAGAAGTCATTTTCAGCAGAGAGAACCAAAATTATCACTATGCCTCCTATTCTAAAATCTCTGGGTCTAAGATTTCATTATTTAAGCTCAGCTATATCTCTTTCCCCCACTGTATATGTTCCTTAAGCACTGGAAAAACATTTTTAACTTATTTTGAAAGCTTGTAAGGTGTACTGTCATACCTTTAAATGTTTTATTTTCCTCTTCCTCTAAATTCCCCTTTCCTATATCCAGCAAGCCTCAGGAATGTCTGATATATAGTGACGCAAATGATGTAACTTCTTTTATAGCAAAAAAGAGGAAAATAACCAATGTCAGCTGTTGTCATCCTGTTTTATGACCATATTTAGCGTAACCTTCAGAGTTTTATAAAACAATCAACTAACTGATAGGTTTTAGGGAGGTATACCAAAATATTTAACTGTTCTAAACACTGGCAAAGTTGGAGCTCTATAACAAACAACTAACACTAGAAAATAAACAAAAAATATAAAAGCTAGTAAGATGTGTTATAGTATAACATTTGCGGTGCATTAACCAGGACATAAATGGGATTCACTAGTGCATGAATAATTTACTAAAATCCATACCCTGAAGAAAAAAAATAACACTATTTTCTGGATATTGGCTTATAATGTTCATAGGTTCATAGGTGTATATTAGGCTAATGATGACTGGGGCCTTAGTAAGCCTAGCCATGCAACCCAAATGCATTCCTTGAGTTATTGTGCCTTAGAAGTTATTTAAGGGATGTATGTTAGTTGGCGCATGATTTCATGGCTGCCTCTGTCCATCAGAGGCAAGTGTCAGACCAGGAGGAGAATTTCTAATTTCCAATTCACTGGTCCAAGTTGAGCTTGAATAGGGTTAAAAGGAAGGACTCTGCTTTACATGGATGGCAAGCCTACTCCAAAGAATTGTGATTCTCTGAGGTACATACATGTCCCTCCAACAGGTCCTATTTACAAGAAAAGTTTAAATCCTTAGATCTGCTTGTTCTGCTGCTGCTCATTTTGAGGATATGCAAAAGGTACATATTAGAGGGATCCAGTGGTGCTTTGTATGCAAGGCATCGATCATCTGTTTACAGATTGCAGGAAATAGAGTATAGAAATACGGCTTTGAAGTGATCAGGAAGCCCTGTGGATGTTCCATTTGTGTCATGTGCCTGGTCTTCTGGAGTTATATACAATAATGAGTCTGATGATAGCTGAGTACAATATTATGATGGCTTCCCTGGACCTAGATGCCATGCACTTACTTACAGAATGAGTGACATAGAATGATTTTCTTGCAACCTTAGGCACATGTTGGTCAAAAGCCAGGTTGCTATGTGTATGAGTCCCAAAATTCCTGACTACTGTGTCTTCTTTTAGAGGTGTTTTATCAATGAGGTAGTTACTCTGGGTAGCCCACTTCCCAAAAGGTACTATTATGCATTTCTTGACATTAACTTTTAAGCTGTGGCTTTCACACCAGGCATTTGTGTGTGTTAGACCTTCCTGTATAATGTTAGTATATTGGTGTGTTTATATGATTGCTCCTAGCTTACAATCATCTGCCAACACAGTAAACCAGAATCCTTTGAAATTGGCCTCGGCATCTGAAAAAAGATGCCAAAGAGAAGCAGACCCAGCGCATAGCCCTGGGCAACCAGCTTATTTGTGGAGGTGGTATCTCCCATTCTACCTTCCTGTGTCATGTCTGTGAGCAGAATAGCTTTTCAGTGAATTACTTAGGGGTTTACGCCTAATCCAGTGAGAATATTTACAATTGCCAGTGTTGGCTGAGTCAAGGTAAGCAATATGCATCATTTTGTCCTCATCCATTTCCTTGGTGACCTTGTCTAAAAAGTTCACTAGGTTCAGTAGGTAAGACCTGCCTTTGGCAAAACCAGACTGGGTTGACTCCACTGTATGAAGGTTTCTTATATAATTGTTAATCATGCCCATGATAATTCTTTACACGGCTTTGCACATGAGACTAGTTAGACTAATAAATACAAACATACATACATACAAGTATTTCAGGCACAGGCAATAATATCCTTCTAGCCTGTTAAAATATCAAAACAGCTATTCCCATAATAAGTGTCCAGGTTGTTCTTAAAAATATCTAAACTAGTTTGTGCTTTAATGCATTTTGGTAGTTTATTCCATCCATCAGCTACTGTCTCAGAGAACCAATGAGTACACTTCTCATTCCTATGGAATCTTCTACACAGGTGGTCTGATGATTCTCTTCTACTGTTTGATAACCACAAACTTCTTAGAGGTAGTAAATGTCCTATATACCTGAATAATGTTTACTCTAAAATATCTGAATGAGACACTGTACAAGTTCAGATATTTTAGTCTTTCATACTAACTTAAATGTTCACATCCATGGATTATTTTGGTATATTTCCATTGTACTATTTCCAGCTTACCCATGTTTGTTTTCTTATAAGATTTTCATATTGTTATTCCACACTCAGGTTTGGGTCTAATGTGACCATAAAGCAGTCACTTTTGTAGTCACCATCACCCCTGACCCCCTTGTAGCTATGGTCAAAGAAAAAAAAATCTCCAAAGCTGATTACAGCCTCCTGATGGATGGTATAAAGAGCTTCACAGCCCCCTCCCCCTCTCCAGGAACTGGCACCAGTGTCCAAAACTACAATAAAGCACTATACAAGCATTTATACAGATGTATGGAATCAGGAATACCTGACAGGACTAAATCATCCTCCGCAAGGAAGAGTAAACCTGTCTGGTGGACATCAGCAATAAATAAACTCTATAACAAAAGGAAAAAAATTGCTGTCCAGGACCAAGATGGTGCAGGTGCTCAATTGAAAGCAATCTCTCTCCTTAACCTGAACAAGCAAATATGAGCACTAGTGAAATCCTCCAAAGCAAACTTCGAGTCCAAATTTGCCATATCTACTAGAGACAATTATAACGTCTTCTTTACATATGTCCGCAATCTCAAAGGAAGCACCCAGATCTGTTCAGAACTGGGAGTGAAGGACACCACATAAACAAATGCCGTAGATATAGTAAGCTTGCTGTCTGACAGATTCAGTGAAAACTTCACCCCTCTGTCCCCCCATCAGTAAATCAGGAAATCGCTAGTACCAGCTCCCTTCCACTTATATCTAGGGAGCAAGTCATCACTGCTCTCTCAAAGGCAAAAACTACAGCCTCCATGCAATCCAATAACATCCCAGGCTGCATCCTACATGAACTCATGCAGGAACTTGCAGCAACATTAGGTGCCCTATTCCACCAAAGCCTGAGTACCGACTTCATCCCAGCTGAGTGGAGGACAGCACTGTCATCCCTTTGCACAAAAGTGGAGTGTCCATTGATCTGGGAAACTATCGACCCAGCAGCCTAACTAGGTTGATCTGCAAGGCCATGGAAATGATTATCATGGACCTCAGTAACAAGGACACTGGCAGCCTCCAAACACTCAATCCCACACAGTTTGGCTTGGTTAAGGGGAAGTCGTGTCTGTTTCATTTGGTCCACTTCTTTGAGACAGCCACCTTAGCTATGGACAAGGGGAAGATGGTGCACACCACCTACCTTGACCTGGCCAAAGCCTTTGACACTCTTCCCCACTCGGGTATAATAGATAAACTCTGTCCGCTAGCCATCAATCCATGTTACTAGATGGGTAGCTAACTGGTTCACTGATATAGCCCACCAAGTCAAAATAAGAGAAGCCACCTCAAGCAGTATACCTGTAATGAGCAGTGTACCCCAGAATTTGGTTTTGGGGTCTCTGTTATTTGGGATATACTTTTCTGAGGTGCAGTCCAAAACCAGTGGGCTATGGCTGACCAAGTGTGCAGATGACTGCAAGATGGGTGCTGTCATCAATTCCTCTAGTGTGATGTGGACATCTTTAAGAGAGTCTCACCCAAACAAATGATTGGTGTCAGAAACATGGACTCAAGATGAATAAAAAAAAAATGCATCATCATCCCTGTTGGGGAGAGTGACATCCCCACAAATTATCATATTAATAACAATGTCCTAAGCATGCAATTAGTCATGAGAGATTTGAGCCCCCAGGTTGATTGCGACCTGACTTTTGACCACCATGTTGCTTCTGTTGTATGGAAAGCTTTCTACATGGCCCACCCCATAAGTAAGGGTATCTCATCCAGGGACAAGGAGGTCCTAACATCCCTGTATTCTTCCCTTATAAAACCCATTATTGAGTACAACTCCCCGTTCAGCATGTAGCTCACAAAGCACATGCAGCTGCTGGAGAGACCACATAGGTTCCTCACCAGGAGAAGCCAGGTTCTCAAAAATCTACCATACACAGAGAGGCTAAAAGTCCTAAGCTTCTACTCAGTTTCATACATACTCCTCAGAAGTGATCTCTGTCTGGCATACAAGGCGATCTCTGACCCCGCCTTGATGGGACTGCTGCATATCCGCAAGTCAAGGTCCATTTGAGTAACCCACACAAGCATCCTCAGCCTAGTCTGCGACATCAATAGGACTTGTTGGCGGGACAAATTTGTGTCCCCGAGACTTCCCCATTTGTTGAATTGACTTTGTCTCCACCTCAAGCAGAGTACCTCTTTACCCCTTTTTATGTGCAATCTGGATAATTGGATGAGAAACAGAAAATACATCCCTGGGATTCCACCTGTGTCTCTGTTGGACAGGGCCATCAGGTGCTGACTTATCTAAACATGGGCTAAACTCTTGGCAAGGCTTATAAAGGTCTCAGGGCCAATAGCCTAGTAACTTCCTATGATCCTATGACCCTATGATGGGTCTGTAGTTCCCAAGATCCATTGATGGTCTGCCCTGTGCAGAGGAATGGCCAGTGCAGTCTTCTATTTGCACGGAATGAAGCCAGTGCAGGAGCTATGGTTATATAGTGACACCAATGGCCCTAATAGGTCATATTTCATGCTATTTAAGAAGCATCCTGGGATATTATCAGGGCCAATTGAAGCTATATTCTCAGCATTCGACACATCATCTAAGACTTGCTACCTACTGATAGTTGGAAGGGTTATATTAGATGGTATTTCTTTGGTGAACTGGTGGTGAGAAGGCTAGTGAAATTGGAGCTGAATTTGAAATATTTCAGGATTCCATGAATGTGGCTCCATTTACCAACAGTTCAGCACACTGTTGTGTGCTGACATAGAAGTTTTGTCCATAGCTAAAGAAGGATTTATGGTTGTCCTTGGTCTGGGACTCTATCTTTATTTCAAAATTTGCTTTGTTAGATTTAATTTTTCATCTTTGCTTTTGTCTCCCAGCAACTGCTGCATCTTTGGAATACGCAGTCAATTCATGTGAAGCAGAACACCTCTATGACACTGTTCAAAAGTCATCTGATTGAGTGGATTGTGCACCATAAATTCATACCAGGGATAGCACCCACTATCCTCCTGGACTTTGGCAGTCATTGCTAAATACAATCCTGGGTACTGACTAGAGTATCTATCTTATTATAATGGGATAAAATGACTAGGCTTGAAAGGACCTTAGGGTTGATAGCCTAGTAACCTCTTATGATCCTATGAACCTACGATCTTAGTTGTGCATCCAGTTGATGAGAGTTGTTATCATTCTTGCTGTTAGTTATCATAATTTTAGCTATGACTTTTTTATTTTGCTGTAAAATCTGTTTACTTTTGGATTATACCAAGGTGGATTGTTGTATAAGTTAGGTTTGAGCTTGATTCTGGTAGACACAACAGACTGTATGCAGTCACAGACATAGGTTCATAGGTTCATAGGTTCATACTAGGCTATCTGCCCTAGGGCATTTATAAGCCTAGCCAAAGTATGTTTGGCTTTCGCCACCCATTTTAAATTAATTTTGCTATGCCCTTTTTCGAGGTTAGTATACTGTGCCTTTGTCTAACAGTGACACAGAAGTGATACCCGGGGTAAACCTACGATCTCCCATCCACTCATCAAGATTCCTCTTGAAAAGAGTCAATGAGGGACTCTGCCTAACCTGGACTGGGATTTTATTCCAGAGTGAAGGGAGCCTCTGGGTTATGAATCTGTCCCTCCAGCATGTCCTATTTATTTCAGTGCTGAAGTTCAAGTCTCTTGAGCATGTAGCTCGATGGGATTTGGATTTTTTGAGGTGCAGCATGTCCCTTAATTCCGGGTTGGACATGGCCTTATACGTCAGGCAAAGGTCACCTCTGAGCAGGCGGTATGCCACTGAGTAGAGCTGGAGTTTCTTTAACCGGGCAGCATATGGCATCTGTTTGAGCCCTTTGATCCTCTTGGTGAGGTACTTTTGGGGTCTTTCCAGTTGCTGCAGGTGTTTGGTAAGGTACATCCCAAAAGGGGCATTGTACTCAATTATGGGCCTGATGAGGGATGAGTAAAGAGGCACGATGACCTCCCCTAATCTAGATGTGAATCCCTTCATGATTAGGTGGGCTATATAAAATGTTTTTCTAACCACTTTGGCCACGTGGTTGTCAAATGAGAGATTGCTATCAACTTGGGTCCCCAGGTCCCTAATTACTTCTTCTGTACTTAATGGATTACCACCTATGTGGTAATTTGTGGGCACTTTGTTTTTGACAAAGGGGATGACTATACACTTTTTGGCATTTAGCTTGAGGCCATGGCTCTGGCACCAGTTGTCTGTTTCTACGAGGCCCTTTTGGAGGATGCTTGTGTCGGCTGGAGAGTCGATTATGGTGCCCAGTTTGCAGTCATCTGCGAACTTGGTCAGCCACAGTCCTTCCGTGTTGGCCTGTACCTCCGAGAAATATATACCAAACAAGAGAGGTCCCAGGACTGAGCCTTGTGGGATGCCACTTGTAACTGGTTTGGAGTCTGACATGGCTCCAGCAATTCTAACCATGTGGGTTCTGTCCTTGAGCCAGTTTGCAACCCATCTAGTGACATAGGGGTTTATATTTAAGCTGGTGAGCTTATCTATAATGCCCGAGTGGGGTATTGTATCGAAGGCTTTTGTGAGGTCCAGATAGGCTGTGTGGACCACCTTCCCTTCGTCAATGGCCTTGGTGACTGTTTCAAAGAAGTCAACCAGGTTTAAGAGGCAGGATCTGCCCTTAACAAAGCCAAACTGGGTAGGATCCAGTGTCTGTAGGTCCCCAATATCTTTATTTATGAGGTCCATGATGATCCTTTCCATAGCTTTGCAGACCAAGCTAGTCAGGCTTATGGGGCGATAGTTTCCAGGGTCCGTTGAGGCACCACCTTTGTGGAGAGGGACCACTGTTGCTGTACGCCACTCTTTGGGTACATATCCTGTAGTAAGGCTGAGACTGAACAGTAGTTTTATGTTTGGGTTTAGCTCTTCTTGGAGTTCATGTAGGATGCAGCCTGGGACACCGTCTGGTCCCATTGATGCTGTGTTTTTTGCTTTGGATAGGGCGGCTCCCACCTGAGCATCTGAGATGTCAGGGGGGCAGCACTCTGCTGGGATAGATATTTGCCCTTTTGGTGGGGAGGGGGGGAAGAAGTTTGCATTGAACCTGTCAGCTAGGATGTTGGCAATGTCTGTGGGATCAGTGTATTTTTTGTCATTTTGGACTAATTCTGAGCATATCTGGGAATTCCCACCCAGGTTCCTAACATAACTAAAGAAAGCCTTGTGATTATCCTTAGTGTCATGTGCAATTTTTCTCTCGAAGCTGGCCTTTGACGATTTTATGAGTGCCCTTAGTTTTTTGCTAATACTGATCAGAGATGCATTTCCTTTTTGGGATATTGCTCTATCATGTAGTAGCGTCCTCCTTCTATTGTATAGTTTGTTTATGGCTGGGGTCCACCAGACAGGTAGTCTGCCTTTGGAGGATTGGGTCTTGATTTTATTTGGGATTGCATGATCCATGCAGTCCTGAAGGTGTTCATAGAATGCATTTATAAAGGATTCTGCGGTCTGGGCCGTATTTTCCACAGGCCCGGGGGCTTTGAAGGATTCCACCTCGGTTTTGAGGAGTGTGAAATTTGCTTTAGAGAAGTTTTTCACTGTGGTTTTCTGGGCAGGGGGTGGGGTCAGGATGTGAATATCCAGTGAGATCAGTTTATGGTCTGATCTTACCAGTGAGGGATACACTTCTGGTCTGGAGCATAGAGTCCCCATGTTGGTGATGATCAGGTCCAGTATGTTTTCCCCTCTTGTGGGAGTGGTAACAAGTTGTTCCATAGCATTTGAGTTTATGAATTCTAGGAACCTTTGGGCAAGGGTGTTGGAGCTAGAGTAATGCTCCCAATCTATGTTTGGGTAGTTGAAGTCGCCCAATATAATGGTGTTCGGAGAGACCTTCATATTTTCCAGTGTTCTCAGGAAGGCCGAGTGGGGTTCCTGGGTTTTGGAGGGTGGTCTGTAGCAGGCTATAAACTGGAAGGCAGTTTTACCCACTGTTAGTTGCACATGGATAGTCTCTGATGCTTCGTGCTTTGCCACCAACCTGGAGATGTGGGTATCTTTGATGAATATCGATACTCCCCTTCCTTTTGTGGTTCGGTCCAAGTTTTGGGGCCGAAAAGCATGGTATGAGGTATAACCTGGTAGTGCTGGGGTGCTCTCGGGTCCCCTGAACCAGGTTTCTGTTACTGCACAGATATCGATGTTCTCCATGCTAAGGAGAGTTTTTCGAGTGCGTGCATCTTGAGGTTTAGACTTCTAGCGTTGAGTAGCATTACTCTTAGTTTCTTATCCCTTGTGATACCTATGGAGGTGGGTTTGTCTTTTGAGCCTTGCCTAAAAAAGGCACTATGGGGGTAGCAAGAGCCTTTGCCAATATCCGAAAGCCCAGGGGTGACAGGTGCAAGCCGTCCCTAGCAAAGCATCGTGGCTTGTCGTGCATATCATCCCAAGCTGATAGGCATTGGATCCCCTTTGAATGACACCAATACTTAAGCCAATTGTTGAAATTGATCATCTTGTCTTCATACTGTGGCATCATTCTTGGTGAGGGTAAGATGCTACTCAAGGTCAGGGTCATACCAGCCTGGGCTACATGCTCAGAGAGCTCCTCTATGTCTCTTTTCATGTAGTCCAAGGAGGTACGTCTCAGGTCATTCACACCAGCATGGACAATGACTGAGTCATATTTGTACTTGCCTTGGAGTGACCTGAGTGCTTGTGTTATGTGGCGGATCCTAGCGCCAGACAGGCTGCTCACCGTGACCTTCTCCTTGTTCAGCCTGGTGAGCGGGACGTCAGTGTGCCTGACGATAGAGTCACCTATTACAAGTATATCAGGTGTGTTGTTTAGCCTTAAGGGCTGTGACTGTTCGGCACACTGGCTTTGTGAGATATGTGTTGCACGTGTTTTTTTGGGGGGTAGCGGTTGCTTGGGTATCTGCTTTGGAGGTCTCTGCTGCTTAGGCAGATCTTTATTTAGAGCCTCCGAGTATGTTTTTGTGTGATTATGTGTTTGGTTTGCTGTCGTGGTAGGTCTATGTGAGACTGGAATTGTAGTGAGTGTGGTTTCCTTCTCCTCCTGACTGGTTTTGCCAGTACTGAGTTGAGAGAGCTTAGCCTCCAGTTTGGCTATATGGTTGCATCTCTCACATGTGTTGGAATTTGTTGGGAGGAGGAGAGGGTTGTCTGTGTACATGAGGCAGTTGTAACATTGCCTCAAGATTCCCATATTCACCAGCTGGACCAGAGAGGAGATTGACAACTGACCTTTGGACATGCTAGAATAATATTGGGAATTCCTTCATAATTGAAAACAAGGGCCAATGGGGAGCGAGGGTGTAGTGCTTTTAATTTTTAGTGCTGACTTATAATTGCTTTAGTGAGCAAGTGCCAGGTAACAAGTGCAATGTGTTACAGGTAACTTAAATGCAAAAATGACAAACAGTAACTTTCTTTCAAGCAAAGCAAGGAAATAAGTACAGTAAGCAATGCAGATATCACTAGGGATCCACAGAAGCGCTGCTGACTTATAATTGCTTTAGTGAGCAAGTGCCAGGTAACAAGTGCAATGTGTTACATGTAACTTAAATGCAAAAACGACAAACAGTAACTTTCTTTCAAGCAAAGCAAGGAAATAAGTACAGTAAGCAATGCAGATATCACTAGGGATCCACAGAAGCGCTGAGAAGCCGCGTTTTAGGTGGAATTAGCGTTCCAGGGAAATAACAAGCATACAAACAAAGCTAGATTCAGCAGGCCTGGATCTAGTCTATACTACAGCAAACAAGGTGTACCAATTTCAGTAAGATACAGTTCAAATATTCAGGCACTATAAACCTTTAACCAGAAATTCCCAGCTCAGAAGGGTATGGTAGTGCAGAGCTCCTGTGAATAATTCCACACAGGCTGCTGTGTTATCTTGGTTTGGAGGGGCTTGAAATTTTGACAGATTAAGTCATAATAAAAATGCAGTTTGTCTGGAAGTATTTCTAACTGTTACAGGTTTTTTTTTGTTACACTATTGTTTCTTATTTCAAAGGAGACTGCTTTGTGGTCTGACCTTACCAGAGAGAACATGACAATTGGGAAGTGTGGCATTATTCTTTCACAATTCTGATTATCAGGTCTAATATGTTTGTAACTCTAATAGACATATGTACTAACTGGTCCAGGGTGTTTGTGTTTACAAAGTCTGCACCTGCAAACTTAGGGTCATGTAGGATTCCTAGTTTACAGAGGACAATTAAAGCCCCCATGAGTATGGTATTTGGTTGAAAGGTGCCGAATAGCTGTAAGCATGATCTGTGTTTCATAGGATTATCTGTGGCTTTAAGCCATGTATCCATAACTGCAGTGGTCCCCACATTCTCCAAAGTGACGAGAGCTTGGAGGAAGTGGGTCTTCTTATTTCTTATTTAGATTCCTGGCATTAAGCAGTAACACCTTCATATTTCTTTAGGTAGATTTTTCTATGTTTGAAGGTTTGCAAATTTAGCATTGCCTAAAAATGGCTCTATTTGGAGGACAATGTTTTAGCCAATTTTTGAAAGCCTAGAGGGGGCAGATGCAGATCATCCTTCACAAAGCAAAGAGGTTTGTTAACCATGTCTTGCCATGCTCACAAATATTGTATCCCCCCTGGAATTACACCAGAAGCTAAGCCAATCATCTTCTGCTCATATTGTGGCATCTTTCTTAGTGAAAGTAGAATGCTACTCAATGCTAGGCACATACCTGCCTGGGACACACAGTCCAAGTGCTCCATAATGTGTCTTTTGATATAGACTAGGGAGGTACATGTCAGGTCATTTACACCTATATGGACTATGAGTGAATAATACTGATTACTGAGATGCAATGACTTGAGTGCATGTGCAACTCAGTGGATCCTGGCCCTTGACAGGCAAATGACCATTATTTTGTCCTTGTTTAGCCTGGTGAGTGGGGCATCAGTATTATTACAATGGAAGACTGGCTTTTCCCATCCAAACTGATTTGGGAAACTTAGTGACATAATCAATAATCAATAGACTGTATTGGTAGCCATTACTTGGTTTTATCATTGGATTTACTAGGTCAATGGCTATCAACTCAAATAGGGCTTCAGTAATACTCGTATATCAGTAGGCTTTTGCACTCAGAATGTGATGACATTTTTTGATGTACTGAACAAGCTGTGCAGACATTTTCAAAATCTTTTATTACAAAAGGCCTATAAACTCAAGCTGAAGTTCACACTTTGGTTTTGTCAATCCCTACCTGGTGTCCCAAACTATAGCTACATGCCATTTTCATCAACATGTTTCTGAAATGTTTTTGAACTGTCAGCTGGTGCATGATCTCTTCTTTGCCTTCATACAGAAGCATGGTGTCTTTTGCAAGTCATTCTGCAGATCAAAACATGAGTATGGCTGGGGCCCATGTGCTCATCTGTTTCTCATTTTCTTCTGGCTATATTTCTAATGGCCATACTTAGTACTACCTCACTAACACTTAATATTTTCATTTATTACCTACCATGGCAGGAATACTTTCTTCAGAAAACTGAGATGAAGTAGTTAGTATAGCATCTTTACCAACACATACATGTATAGGTATTTCTTCTTCTCCTGTTATTCCTCTATAAAAGGCAACCTATATCAGTGATCTTCTTTATTTGTTTTTGTAATTCCTTTACTTATCCTCTGCCACTTTTGTCTTTTAAGTACATGCTGCCAAGAGTCTGCTTCTAACTAGGCCTCTGTTTTGTCAGTACAGAAGGTAACCCAGTACTCTGTTCAGATTCTGTTTTATTTCTTATCTGGTTTATTGCTGTGTACCTCCCTCTCTCACTCAGTTAACTGACATATTTTATTAATGGTTGGAATATTTTGATACGGTTGCATACCACATACTATGGGGTCTTCCCATTCATGTTCTGCACTGAATTATTTCACTAACTTAGTAACTGAGATTTTATGGTAATATTCAGCAACAGGCGTCTGGTAACACATGGGTTATTTTTTCCCTTTTTCAAAGCCAAATTCCAGACATTTTTGAAGTTTCTGCATGTATCAGTTTCACTTTATCATAACTGTTTCTAACAGTGTACCAGGCAGATATTCATCCCTCTCTGTTTTTACAAGGAATATCATTTGGACTGTGCATTAATATCAGTATGTGAGGCTGCTGTTGCCACATTTTTTTACTAGGGGTGTATTCTGGCCACAGAGTATCTTATAGTGCTATCTCTTGCAATGTAATTTCCATAGTGCCTTCAAATGAGGGAAGTCTTGGACAATTACAACATCATGTGATAAACCAGGTACCAAAGCTACAGGATGTAGTACTTTGCCAAGCATAATTTGACTTTCTACATGTGCCATAGCCAATTCCTTCGTGTCTCCTCGGATGCTTTTTAATCTCAGTTTCCTTTTCTGTTATCATTTGTTTAATGTCTACAGACATAATGTTCCTTAATAAATGTATCCATGCTCCCAGAATCTAGCAGCCCCTTCAGTTTCTTTCATTCCTAAAATAAATATATTTGTCTACCTTGGTAAGGACGCAGAGATGATATAATAGTTCTGCTATTTCAGCATTTAGTTCATCACATTTCATTGGTACATTTCTTATTATTAGAATGTTGGTTAAATATATTTTTGATAGGTGCAATATTTACATTTTCATTATCAGTGTTTTAGCTCAAAATTAAATGTTAGTAGCATTATTTATATTAGTAGTTAAACAGTGTTTAGTAATGTGCACCCAAATCTCACATCTATCACATGCTATTTCAGTTACTGACAGTTTCCGTACATTCACAGACATCTGCAGAGTTTGAGTTATATGTCAGGTTGCTCAGTTTTAAACACTGCCCTATTAGCTATTAACCTTTCAGTTTAACACAACCAATTTACTATTACTCTTAGTGTCATTATAAGACCATTTAGGCAAACTGTTTTGAAGGTCTTTTTGAATTCGCTAGCAGTGAAACTTTCTGTCATTATACTTTCACTTCCAACTTATGTCTCTAATCACATCTATAAACATACTTTAAATCAGATACATCTGCCATTACCATTTTTGTAGAAATAAATGTGACGTTGTGAAATGTCACTGCTAGTGTTTCAAAAGGCATGCACTGTCTAGCTATAAGTATTTAGATATGTTTTTGATAAATCATATTGTTAGGCACTTTCCTTTTTCAATATACATGCTAAGTGCTTCCCCTGTAAGGTGAAATAAATCTTTAGCACAGTCACTCTTTGCTCACTTCTCCCAGTTGGTATATATTTCAAAGGCATTATAGAAGGCTCTGATGTTTCATTATTATAGCTTAAATCCTTCTTTATTCAAATTTTTATTAGAAACATTGCAAAACATAAACACAAATGGACAGTTTAAGAACATACCTACATATTTATGGAAGAAATATGTAAAACTAATACACTGTAAGCCAATAAAATAGTAAAAAGAAAAAAAAATAAGCCACTCACATTCCTGACTATAAGGGCAACTGGTACTGAAAAACTCTTAGCATGTGATATGAAGAATTGAAGATGACTGTTGTCTTAGTCCTGTCCATTCCAAGCTGTATCTTAGCTTACAGTGCTCCTGATCTTTGTTATTGTTGGCAATGAGCCTACCAGACAGCTCCATGGAGATTTATTTCTTCTTAAGCTCAGTTGGGATAAGTGGGCAATCATGTTCCCATGTAAATATCAGTGAAGATAACCTCAAGGTTTGGCTCTATGGGTGGGCTGTATTATTCTTCCTCTGGGTGAAGTCTTTTGAAATATTAACTGAAACAGGAGGGGGATGTTTTGGAATTATTTGTCTGGCCTTCCTGCTAGATAGAATTGTCAAAGATGAGCCTATCAGGATAATAATTTAGAAAAAAAAATAGCTGTCAAAATGTCCATGACACTGAACCTGTAAACACAATAAGGTCATAATCACAGAAAAAAAATACAGTCCTATGAAACTAAGGGTTGCAAGAGTTTGTCAGTACTGTTTGAATATAGTTTCTGGACATAGACAAAGAATATGACTGAGTGTGTCCTAAAAATAGTCTGTGGGAGATGCTATAACAGTATGAAATACAAAGTCCACATCTGTGTGCCATTTGGTACTTGTATTTCAGGAGCCAAAGCTGTATTCACATTATCGGTATTAAGTCAAATACTTTCAAGTGGCCATAAGACTTCATCAAATGTATGTGTCATCTGTCCTCCTGTTTGTGATTTTCACTGACAAGATCTCTAGGGTTACCCAAGATCTATGGATAATATCCAGATGAGGGATGTGTGACTGTTACATCATTTATGTTTGCAGATGAAGTTCATAGGTTCTTTGGTGTTTACTAGGCTAATGACCACAAAGGCCTTTTTAAGCCTACCCAGGCATACCAAATCTCTGGCAAGTTGTGATACCCTTAATAAGTGAAGCATGGGCTTGGGAGATTAAATGTTTTCAAGCTAGGGCCTGGGAGATGAACCATTTACAGGCTGACTGTGTCCATTAGAGGCATAGTTGCCAAACCGGAGATGAATTTCTTGATTCCCATCCAGTTGCCCAGGTTGCACTTGAACTGGGTTAGGGAGGAACTCTGCCTCACATGGATGGGGAGCCTGTTGCAGATACGGAGTAATCTCTGGGATACATATTTGTCTCTCTAGCATGTCCTATTTATATCACAGTCAAGGTTTAAGTCTTTAGAACAAGTAATTATTATTCCAGTGCTATTTGTTTTGCGGATATGCAGGGAGGAGGTTCCATCAAAGTGAGGTCTGACAATGCCTAGTAAGTCAGGCATAGCTCTCCCCTCAAAAGCCTGTAGGTGACAGAATACAAGGATAGAGCCTTGAAGTGGTCTGCACAGGACATTTTACTTAAGCCCTGTATTCTTTTAGTAAGGAACCCCTGTGGACATTTCAGTTGTTGGATATGCCTGGTTAGGTACACACCAAAGGGGGCATTGTACTCAATGATTGGTCTGATGAATGCCAAATGCAGTGGAACAATGACTGCCTTGGACTTAGATGCCATATCTTTGTTTATAAGTTGCACAACATAGAATGATTTCCTCACTGCTGTAAACACATGATGGTCAATGGATTACTATCTATGTGTGTCCCCTAAGTCCCTGACTACTGGGTCAACTCTAAGGGGTGTAATGTCAATATAATAGTTACCAAGGATGGATGACTTCCTAAAGGATACTATTATGCATTTCTTGGTATTTAGTTTTAGTCCATGGCTCTGATACTAGTTGTTTCTCTGTGTTAGCAGCTCCTGGAGAACATTTGTGTTGGTGTGGGATTCAATGACAGCTCCTAATTTACAATCATCTGCAAATTTAGTCAGCCAGAGACCACTGACATTGGCCTTGATTTCAGAGACGTAAATTCCAAAAAGTAGCAGTCCAAGGACTGATCCTTGAGGGACTCCACTTGTGACTGGCTTCTTTGTAGAGATGGACTCCCCATTCTAACTTTCTGGGTTCTGTCTGTGAGCCAGTTGGCTATCCACCAGGTGACATATGAGAGTGTACGTAACCTCCTGAGTTTGACAACAATGCCCTTGTAGGGTATTGTGTCAAATGCCTTGGCCAGGTCAAGGTAGGCAGTGTGAACCATTTTGTCCTCATCCATTGCTTTGGTGACCTTCTCAAAGAAGTCCACCAGGCTGAGTAGGCATGATTTGCCCTTGATGAAACCAAACTGGGCTGGGTCCAGTGTCTGAAGGTTTACTATATCACTATTGATAATTTCCATGATAATTCTTTCCATGACTTTACATATAAGACTAGTGAGATGTATGGCTCTGTACTTTCCAAGGTCTGTAGATGACTACCTCTGGGCAGAGGGATGCTCTCCTGCCTTAAATAATTGTGATTTTCAGCATTCACTGAAGAATTATGCTACTCAAAGTGATACAGCTGAGATGAAATTTTTTCTCCAAATCAGAAATCCTGGTGCTGTACCAGAAAGGACTTCATTAAGTTATGAGGGATGGTAGAGAATACAGGAAACTGACCAGCAGGTCCATGTAGTAAGAGCAGTACTGCAGGCATTATACCTGGCTGTGGGGGGTGAAAGAAGACATGAACTTTGGGATAAATCTCTTACTGAGGATAGGGAAGTCTGCTGTATACTTACTTCTCTCCTTATAGTCTCTGTGACACTCAGGAGAACAGTCATTTCTGAAAATGCATGAAAGATTAAAGAATGAAAACTATGAGAGAAGGATGCTGAGCTCCCCACTTTATCAGACAGGTGGATGCTGAATCTTTTAATGTGACCAATGTTTTTGAACACTACATTTGCTGTTTGGTTGAAGGTATAAAGGGAAAACATATGACTTTTAATCTGAACATGAATATGAGGAACAGCATTCACAAAATTTCATGAAACATTTTCCAGAGATGATTGACTCTATGAGGAATTGTGTTTGATACGGATGGCATTTTCATTTTAATTCCTGCTCAGGCTACTAAGTTTTTTGATTCGTCATCATTATCATCCTCCCTCTTTTTCCTATTTTCTACATGGCATTGGTCTGTTGCATCAACTGTTGCCATCTCTCCCAGTTCAATGCTACTGTCCTGATTTCCTCAGGAGTCATGTCTGATAGTCGCAGGTCCTCTCTCAGGCAATCCATATATCTGTTTGCTAGATATTCTCTTACATGCTTGCCTTTTTCCTGTCTCTCCCAAATCTTCTTGAACATCTTTTGCTTCCCCGCACATGTGCCTGAACCATTCATAATCTGTTCGCTTTGAGCTTCTCTGCATGTGGAACAACTTTGGCTTCTGCTCTGATGTCCTGACTTCTTCATCTGTTTATATTATGCACCCTACCAACCTTTTTAGGTACTTTATCTCCATCACCTCAAGCTTTCGCAATGTCCTTCAATGCCCAGGTTTCTGTACCATACAGTAGTACTGGTCACACCATTTTTTGTACACCTTACTTTTCTGCTTCTCTGGCATTCTTCTGTTATGCACTACCCCTGACACCCTGTGCTAGCTGGATGCCGCCCATCATATTCCAGTACTGACCTCCTCGTTGAGACTTCACTGATCTCCAGCTACCCTTCCTAGATACTTGAAGCTGTTAACATATTCTGCTTTTATCCCTTCTGTCTTGATTTCCACCTTCTTCTGACTTCCCCTGTTTACTGCCCTAAGTTCTTTGATTAATTTTTAGTAGAACTTTGTTGCTGGGAACATGTTCCATATCCTAGAAAAATAGGATTCTTAAGTTTTACATATTAGACATTTAGATTTGCTAATAATGTTTCTATATTTTGTAGTGAATAGTTCTGTTGCTTTTGAAAAAGATACTATATAGTCTTGTGACTGATGTCGGCTATGGTCTTTAACTCCACTAGCAATACTGTCAATAATAAATTGTAACAATATCAACAATGCACGTTATGAATCCCACCAATGCTACTTGGTTGTTGTTGTCTTTTGGCTTTTCCCGGTTAGGGGTCGCCACAGCGGAACTCCGGTCCACTAATGATTGGCAGTAGATTTTCATGGTGCTGAGTTGCCAGCTCGACATCGAACCTTCAACGAGGGCACACCCATTCACGCATGTCTTACGGAACACCACTCGACCCACGGGGAGGACATGCAGACTCCACACAGAAGGCACTCCCCGCACACTAGCTGAGAATCGAACGAGATAACCTCTTGCTGTGAGGCAACAACGCTACCGCTGCACCATTGCAGATCCACCAAAATATGCAAATATTGACTTGCTTAGGGATGTACAATAAATGTACAGTGCAAACTTGTATTAGTCTGTCCCCTCTCTACAAATAAGCTTTTCACCATGCAGCTATAATTATGAGTCATAATTACTGACTACATTTCAACAATCACAGACTAAGCCCACTGCCTTCAGTGCTATCTTGCTTACAGACACATACACACACACACACACACACACACACACACACACACACACACACACACACACACACACACACACACACACACACACACACACACACACACACACACACACACACACACACACACACACACACACACACACACACACACACACACACACACACACAAGCAATGTTTTCCATAGTGGTGGGAGTATGTAGTAATGTTCTACCATTAACAGCCTCCATACCCAGGGCAATTGCAGTAGATCTTTTGACTTTATAAGCAAATACTTTGACTTTCTAAACCTCTGTAACTTCCAGAATTAAGAGCCATACCCCCCTTCTTAAATGTTCTCAAAAACGCTTGTCTGCATTTTGAAGATATTCTTCCTGTTTCCATAGTCACATATAAAGGTATGGAAAGTGGAATGATTCCAGAAGCTACTGTTCAAATAAGGTATCATCATCTTCATCATCATTGAAATACATTAATTAGTGCAGTCAAGAGGTAAGGTGTAATTTAAAATTTGAACTGAAGCACAAATGTAGTTATATACCATTTTATACATTCTGATTCTCGTGTTATATCTTAGTGAAAAGAAAAGTGAAATGCAGCTTCTTTTTCTTCTATCTCCTAAACAATTATTGCATTTATTACATTGTCTTAATTTGATATAGCTCTAATTCAGCTGGTATAATATTTATGGTTTAATACTTTCTGGAAGAAGGACATTAATTTCCTTATGAGTATGACATTTTCAGATGCCTCAGGAAGGGTATTTTTTTCATTGAAATATGACATACTGCAGTAAAAACCAGTCCCAGATATAAAATACAAAGATGGTTTTATATCATTGCATAAAAGCTCAGTCATGTAGAATTTTATTTGCTTCTATCATTTGTTGGGCTGGCATGTATTAACTCAATCCGGTGGTCCTTAAAGCTCACTTGCTTACTGCTTTTGTAAGAAAAGTATTGCATATGACTGTGGAGCACTGCTTTAATGCCAGTTTCTCTTTTCCTCAATGCTTTTTTTTGACTGTGAAGAGATTATACATAATTTTTGGGATGCTTTGGACTGATATCGTGTGCAAGGGTGCTCTCCTCAAAATATCTCTTTTGACTTTGTGCCACTACAGTGAAAGAAATAGGTGTGTTTTGATTGGCTGTGATTATGGAGATGATTTCTGAATTATCATGTTCCAATATTTCACACTGGAGCCTGATAGGGTTTAGGGGTACCCTCCTCAATATACCTGTTTTGAATTTATGCCACTGCATTGAATGAAATAGATGTGTTTTGATTGGCTGTGATTATGGAGATGATTTCTGAATTATTATGTTCCAATATTTCACACTGGAACCATTTCCTATCATACTAAAACATTTGTGTGGTACAGTGGTAATGTTGTTGACTCACAACAAGAGGTTCTCCTGTTCATTTCTCGGCTGGAGTGCCTTCTGTGTGGAGTCTGCATGTCCTCCCCGTGGTCGAGTGGCCTCCGAAAGACATGCGCGAATGGGCGTGCCTTCGCTGAAGGTTGGGTGTCGGGCTGGCAACTCAGCACCATAAAAATCTACTGCCAATCATTAGCGGACCGGAGTTCCACTGTAGTGACCCCTAACCAGGAAAAGCCGAAAAGACAAACAACAAAACTAAAACATTTAAAATGCAGAATCATGGTTGACTGCAACATAAGATGAAATTTAAAACATACTTTTGAACCAGAAAATCACAGCACACCTGCCATTATTCATTTTTCCAAAGGGCATGACTGATTAATAGCCACTTTCCTGCAAGCAAACTGATGGGCGCAAAGCTTAAGTCTTCTCAGCTTATTTCATTTACTCCCGTTACTCAGCCCTTATTAGGCCAATCATTGAATATAATGCCCCCTTTGTCACGTATCTGTCCAGACACATGCAACAACTGGAATGCTCACAGAGATACATTTCTAAAAGGATACAAAGCCTAAACAACATGTCCTACAAGGACTGAATCAAAGCCCTGTCAATATATTCACTATCCTGCTGACTGCTAAGAGGTGACCTGCATTCTCAAACCCAGTACTGATGTATTTACCGCACATCAGCAAGTCAAATGGCATCAGAAATACCAACCAAATGGCATGGAGGGACAAGTATATTTCACAGGGGACACCACTGCTTTGGAACAGACTCCCCATTCACATAAAACAACACTCATCCATATGTGTTTCAAAGAATGATGAAGTGAAACTCGGATCTATAGAAGGGAAACAGAAAATTTACTCCAGAACTGCCCACTGTGCTACTAATAGATATAGGCAGCTCATAAATGCTTTGTCACATGCACGGGTCCCCTCAAATTATCTATGGTATGATCTCAATTATTCTCATTAAGGGTAATGTGTAACTATTGACCATAGTATAGATAAGGCCAGTCTAACACCAAATTAGATTAATTTGAGGCCCAAAAGGGAAATTGGCCTGGCTTAAAATGACCTATAAGTGCAGATAGCCTAATTCTTACCAATCAACATATAAGCCTATGAGCCTATATGCATAATTTGACTAAACATATGTCAATTGTTCTTCTCCTCAGGCTAGTTTTATAGAAATTGCTGTTTTCATGTCCCTGTTATTGTAAACATTTAGTACGAGCTGTTGCTTTTCTCCATATAAAATGTATTTAAAAATTAGTACAGAAAGAGAGAACTCTTGATCATTCTTTGAAACACTTGAAATGTTGTCTTACATACAGTCTTGGTTTCACTAATATGCCTGATGAAAGCATTACTTTTTTTGTAATATTGTGTATATATTCTGTTGTTCTACTGTGTAAATACCTCTCATTCTTACCTACACAAAAAGCATTGCAAAAATTGTGAACAGCCATGTATACCACAAACTATATGATTTACAGCTGAGTGTAACCTTTTTATATAAACTTAACTAGTGTATGAGTGAACAAATCTTTCACCCAGATTGATAAATTTGCAGAAATTATTATCAAGACAGTAATAAGTGCCACAAGTTCTTACTTGTGGGCTTTCCTGAAATGACCCATAGCAAGCTGGCCTCTGATTTTTTGACCTTTTATAAATCACACTATTACTCTCACTTGCAACATTAGCCCCTGCCTTGTTTGACAGTGGAATCTTGCATTTTTTTTTATTATAAGATTTCAAGCCTATTTACTGACTGCATTGTAAGAAGATACAATGAATACATTTTTTTTTTATATTTCTTACTTTTGAAATGGATCCTGAAGAAGCAGGGGTAAAAGTAGCTTGCAAAACATAATGAGGGAGTGAAGAGGTGAGTAAATTGAGATGAAGCTGTGTGGTAATGGAATGACATCTGGGATTTTAATGGTAAAGAAGAGCTTCAGAAGAGAGAGTGGACCTGATATGTACTAAGGCAGACAAGGTATGAAGAGCAGAAAGGACCAAGAAGAGCAATAAGGAAATGAACAGCTCCGTCAGAAAGGGGTAAGAAATTGAGTGTTGAGTTAATGAGAGAACAGGATGTCATAAACAAAATGATTCCAGTGTTTAAAGGAGTAACACTCAAACATAAAAGTAACTTTGCATTTAAGCAAATACGTACTGCCCAAAGAACAGGGAATAGTTACAATGACAAGAATCATAACCAGAATTGGAAACATAGTTTCAAAATTAGTGCCAAATACACATATAAAAGGTTCATTATGTAAAGGAGCTCTCAGTGGGAATGTAGGAAAATGTATTGACAGTATAAAAGTGTACAGCAATGGAAGGTAGAAATTAATTTATGTGTGCCAGCAATATTGTTGTTGTTGTGTCTTTCGGCTTTTCCCAGTTAGGGGTTGCCACAGTGGAACTCCGGTCCACTAATGATTGGCAGTAGATTTTTCATGAAAGCCGAGGGGCCAGCTCGATGTTCAACCTTCAATGAAGGCACGCCCATTATGCATGTCTTTCGAACGCCCACCCAACAGAGGGGAGGACATGCAGACTCCACATAGAATGCACTCCCCGCACTCCAGCTGAGAAGCAATGTAACATTATAAAAATATTAGTTTCTTTAAGTACATCTGATTACTGAACAATGAACATCTGCAGCACACACAAAATGGAATCCCTACTTTCTGAATATTATATAAAAATATATTGTAAAAATACATAGAGAATAGGGCCTAACCCCCATCTTTAGTGGAAGCAGTTGTCAAAATGATCAGAATGGTGAAGATATATATATATATATATATATATATATATATATATATATATATATATATATATATATATATATATATATATATATAGATTCACGTTACAAGCTCAAGATACTGAAATCTCGAATTTCAGTAACTATATACCAAAACACAGAAACTGCAAAAAACACAAAAAAGACACCCATAACATCGAAAATAACACTCCAAAAGCAAAACCCAACCCTTCCCAACATAAATACACTAAAACAACAAAAAACAACACACATACCACTACCATACATATAAGCAAGGGAGCAAACCCCCTGCACCCCCTATATGGGAGACTATGCCCCCCACACCCTCACTACTTATATATACCAACTCCAAGATCGCACTAACACACAAAAAAAAAGACAAACCTAAGGTAACGTGCATTACTCTCTCATTCCACACTGTTAAACCTATCCCGCGATAAACATATACACTACACACATAAAAAACACACCACTTTCAACACTTACACATACACACAGACACACACACACCCACCTACCCTAATCAACTTCTAAAAGTTCCCAAAACTTTACACCAAACCACATTCCTAGTCAAAGCCCTTAAAACTGTAGATCAACCTAACCCTCCGAACATAACCACATGTGGCTGCCATCTTTCCTACCTGGGAACCACTTACCTTAAAGTGACAGCATACAGGGAAAAATAGCACACACCACATCTACTATGAATTCGGCAAACTAACATTCGACAATATACAGTTTCAAGCAACTGCACTTTCGCGCTTCTGGTTTTGAGATACTGAAATTCGATATTTCAGTATCTCGAGCTTGTAAAGTGAAACTATATATATGTGTGTATGTGTGTGTGTGTGTGTGTGTGTGTGTGTGTGTGTGTGTGTGTGTATATATATATATATATATATATATATATATCATCCAGTCTAAAAATTAACAAAATGTATTAGAGTGCTAAAGAATCAACACCTACTTGACCTTACAATTATGGATTGTTTCATTTATGCAACAATCTCCCATGTTCCTGGGAATAATTTTTTCTCTGAGTACTACAGCTGCAGTTTTGGTGAAATGCAGACCAGAATGTGATATGTAGTCCAGTCCAACAGTTTGTAATGGAAAAGAGAAACTGATGATGAAATTTGCAGCTGTGGAGTACTGAATTTCATGTTATTATAGTCCCTAGAACCTCCACCATGCAAAATGAGTAAGCAACAAAGGATATGAAAGATAAACATCATTTGAGCATGCTACCATTCTGCTTCCATTGCAAATAACAATTATAAAAGTAGAGAAAGAAAGTATTTTTACAGGATATTGCCAATTCCTGCAAAGTAACTGTTTTAAACAATTAAGATAAAAAAAAAAACATGACGACAAGTTCAGCACAAATAAAGAATAGAAGGATAAATTACCAAAGGTTGATGTAGTATATTCCTAAAGTTTTATGTATTTAGATATTGTATTAAAACTGTTTAACAATAAGATAATAAACAGCACTAAGCATTTAGAAAATAAATATCATAAAATTCATACTGCTGCTTTGTGTACAGTGCCCCAACAGACTTTGTTAAGGAGTGCCACAGTACTCTAACCTCCGGGTGATGCAATTAAGGAAGAGACTCCAGGCTGTCTTCTTGTCAATGCAGTTTGATCCTAAAAGAAATAGGCTGTTTACGGTGAGCACAGGATGTTGGCAGAAAAGCTAGAACAGACAATTGAGGATACCTGCTGTTTAGGCATTGACTTTTCATGCAGAATATCTCTCTGATCTCTGGCCATTTCAGCTGTCATGAAGAAGTGAAAAGATAAAAAAAGTCAGTATGTTTATAAAAGATTGGTATTGCTGTGTGCAATTTAAATGCTATGTTGCTTGCCTCACCTCAGTTCAAATACTGGCAGTTCTGAGGCTATAAAAAGAAATAAATCCGTCATAGACCAGATATGTATAACTAAGCAAATAACTGCTTCATTGCAAATTTTGAATGTTATATGTTGGAATGGTTCCCAGTCCCTGAAATTAGAACATTTAACATAGGATTGCATCAGATAAACAACATTTTGCCAAAAAAATGTTGAATGCTACTGAATTCTATACAGTGCTAAATTCTATAGCATAAAAGCAATGACAAAACTTTGTTGCAATTGTAGATTAATATGAACGCTGAACAACTTTCCCTATTAAATATTTCTTCTAGATTTGATAACATAGAAGGATGCATTATGTACATAAGATATATGTAATAAAATTGCAGATTTCTTAGCATGTTTATTTAATGAGATCTGAGCTGAGGATCAACAGAAATCTAAACTAGAAGTTTATGAATAACAGTAAATATATGCTGTTATGTTGTTTTAGAATGAACTGGGCCAGCACAGTTCCTTAATATCTGAATCAGTTAGGCTTGCAACATTGTTTAAAAAGGGTACAACAATGTAAATGATGTAGTATCTGCTAAAATTAAGGAAAACAAATTACAGTATGAGCAGTAATTAACTTGATTTCAGGGTAATTGATGAATCTGCCTTCATGTCAGGTCTTTACATAGCTTTATCAAAATTCATTTCATGTTACTTTGAAAAGCCAAAGGTACAGGGTATCATTCTGTAATATATATAACAGAGAAATTAAATTTCTGACTGTTGTCAAGTAGTAGGAATATAAGAAATATGAATGGTAACAGTACATTCTGGGTTTACTAAGTATAAATCATTCAAGGCTTCCAAATAACAATGAAAGAAAAAAGAGAGTTATTCCTGAAAGCAAAAAAAATGTTTATTACAGCATCATTACTTGCATGACTTAATGCAACATCTTATTAACTTTATTTATGCGTAGCTTAATTGATAGGATTTATAGCCAGAGGTAATTACCATTCACAACATTAAAAACTAATTTGTTTGATGATTTTTATTACGGAGAGAAAAAAATTAAGACAATGTCTATACTGCACTGCAAAACTTGATGACGACTTTCTTTGAATTCCGGTATTTGTTTGCTAATTCTATAAGCACAATACAGTTATACAAATGTGTGCAAAAAAGGGAGTAAAGCAAAGAGTCCATCAAATAACAAAAAGTGATGCCATTATCTATTGTTTTATAATTTGCTTCATTGAGTAGTTAAACAAGTGCAATGCAGGAAATCATTAAGAATAGGTTTGCATATGGCCTGCAGCAGTTGTCATATAGGTATCATACGGGTGATCCATGAAAATATAATGACTAAGTTATTTCAATTACATCCCTGCCATTCACAATTTGTAGACTACATGGCAGACCCATGGTTTCATTTCTGACTGGTAACTTAGTTACTCAAAACTATTAACCAGTCGTAAATGCATAACAATATACTTGATTGCTAAATAGATTGTAGTAATTCAACAAAATATGGATAATGCAGTATATATTCAAGATATTCTTAGCTTGAAATATTATGGATATATTCATAGATACCATTACTAGTTATTATTTGCATTAATTGCCTGAGCTCTTTCAAAATGATTAATTTATCAACAGTTTTTGAGGTTACTCAGTTTCTAATATTGGGAAAGTAGGTTTTTATGCATTTTGCTCACAACTCCAAAACTTAAATAATAGTAATTAGGCCTACTACTATGACTGCTACCATTATTATACTGAAAATGTTGTATTTACATGGCAATATAATTTAAAGAATTCAGTTTTGCAATGAGAATCAGTTTAAACAGTTAAATATTAAGGAAGGAATCATACTTCATTTAAGGACTTGAATTTTTAAAACTTGAAATTTCAAGACAAGATTAATAAAAATCTCTGAATGAGGTACTTTTACTCCATAATATACTAATTTAACAGAAAACAAAGCTTTTGAAGATGTCCTTGTAAATAGTTTGTTTTGATGTTATAGATGTTGATTTATATTGTTGTTAACCTGTGTAAATTGTGTTATATACTACAAAGTTATGGAGAATATATTAATTTTGAAATTCCATAGAAATATTAAGAAAAAAAGCAATAGTAATAACGGTAATGATAGTAACAGATCCACAAAAAATAGGTAACAAATGCAGCATGCAGATAATGAAGCATTAGATCATGGAGGGATCACTGAATGAAACAAGATATAGGTTGCAAGCCATTAAGCTATGCCATACTGTTCTTCAGACAACGTTAACTGCAGACATGCCATTCACTTTAATATCATCTCATTGCCATCAATTGTCTATCATTGGCATAATGTTTTCATTTAAAATGAAGTTATCAATAACAAAGTTCACTTACTACATAACATAAGTAAAAGGTATTAAATAGCTTATAAAAATGAATAACAATTACACTGCAGTGGTGGTGCTGCGGTAGCGTTGTTGCCTCATAGCAAGATGTTGTGCCGTTCGATTCTCAGCTAGAGCATCTTCTGTGTGGAGACATGTGTGAATGGACGTACCTTCATTGAAGGTTGTGTGTCAGGGCTGGAAAACTCGGCACGTAAAAAATCTACTGCCAATCATTAGCAGACAGGAGTTCCGCTGTGGCGACCCCTAACCGGGAAAAGCCAAAAGACACAAACACAAACAAAATGAATAATAATTGTAAAATTACATAGCACATACTTCATATATTTACTGCATATCACCATAAGCAGAATTACATAATTTCATCACTGTTCTGGCATCCAGACATGTTTTAATTGAAAAGTGTTGATTTGAACATTTCCCTCTATTACTAAAAGCAAGCACTGCCATTCATACTTTTTTATACAACAGTATGTTAACATATTATTTTTAACTGAGGAGTCTTTAAAATTTCTAGAACTCAAAACAGAAAACTCTGACCTATGGTCAGATCCATACATATGTCTCCAAAGAACACAAGCTATACAGGCTATCTCCCATATGTTTGAATTATCTTGCTCTTAAAGCCTTCTGAAGTTTCTCTCTGTAATAGGCCATGCAAATCTTGCACACAGACAAGCAAAATGCATTTATTGTTTATCAATCACAATAATCAAAAAATCTATATTTCCGCCTTTCTTGTGAATGTAGGAATGTGTTAGTAACTAAAACAGACTTTCATGTGGGGGCAATAACCACATCTAAAAAAGTCTTTCTTTCTACCCATAACAACTGTATTTCTTTTTAAATAATCACAATTTTAGTGAATACATAGATAATTAACTTTGTCAAACAAAATCATTTGCTTGGCAAATAATACAGACAAGTAAGAGTAAGAGCTGTTAACAAGCTGCTTCATGTAGCCAAGGATATAGTATTTGAATTTGTCTACCTCAGTTTGCCTGTAACAAGTCATTTATCCAGGCAGTGCCCTTGGAGTCCCCCTTGGAAAGGGATGCTTGTATGGAGTAGGCATATCAGGTTGACAAAGAGATAAAGAAAATCAAATAATTGCACTCATACACATTGTTAACATCATTTCACAAAACGTTTTTGTGTGTTAGGATCACTTAAAGAAAATAAAACAAGATCACTAACAAATTCAAAACCTTGATGAACACATCTACTGGTACAAATAAAGCAAAGACACTCAACAGATAATAATTACTATGGCATATCCAGTTATAACTTTTTTTCTTTGAAACATAAAGTGATATCATTTTATCCTTTTGAGCAACAAATAATACTGAGGTGCCATTATTAATAACTGTTTATTTGACAGCTCTAGAAATGATCATGGATCTTTCCAAGATGAAAGCATTTGTTTAATATATCAGTTCTAATATTTTAGTAAATGTTCTTCTCTAGTCAGTCAGTATTTCCTGAAAAAAAGATCAGTGAAGCAGAAGTAATAGAAAGGTTTACATTGTGGAGCAACATAAATTGTTAGTGAGCAAAACTGTAATAAGGCAAATTCTTATATACACCATGCAAATTGAATTCTCAATCAAAGTAGATATTAACTTCTGTCAACAATTCCATCTAATATTTTCAGACATGACAATTAGAATAATATGATGAATTGAGCTGCATATCAAGAAGAATTATATCTACACATCTAAATAACTGAAGTATGACGCAACAAACTCAAATTTATGTATAGAACAGCTGAAAGGAGAGAGACCAACTGGAATTTTAATTAGACTTAGAAATGGTGTTGCACACTCCTTAATTTTCCAATGAAGCCACAGCTTTTCTGTTGAGTAAACTGAACTCTTCCTAAAGCATGGTAAAACAAAAATTCTTTTAACACTGAAAATTTAAACTGTTTTAAAAGTTTATTATTAGTTAGGCTGCTAGTGTACTTGACAAAGCAATTGATTCAACAATAATAAGATGAAACTTTTTTGGGATGTTACAAACATCTATAATCAAAAGTTTAATATAAAACTTTTTCAGGATGTTACAAACATCTATAATCAAAAGTTTAATATAAAGTTGTCATTTTTTAAATAGATGTACAGTTTTATCAATATAAGAAATTAACTTAGTAGCAATTCCTAAATTATTTGCTAGAGATTTGCCTTTCATTATCAGGAAAGGAGAATAATTTGCATTTAATTTGAAGTGAAAGGAGATGCTAAGCAGTTTAGCTAATATTAATGTACTGGAGTAAAACTCAGATTTTGAATCAGAATTTATTTTTTAAAATCTGAAAGGCTATTTTAATTTTTATAAAGGATACATTGTTCAGGGAAAATTTGAAAACAATAATCTGTGAACCTATGAACAATTTCATTTTATTAGATCAGATGAGATATGGGAAACTGATTTATGCAAACATGGAAAAGTAAAGCAAATGCATTCATTGTAATAGATAATCTAGCTAAAAAACAGAATTTAACATTATTATTTATGCTGAGATCTTCTATTTCAGATAGTCTTTGAATAATGTTTAAGTGAATTAACTTTTGTTACCCTACTAGAGGCCAAAGACTGAACACATGAGAATTAATTGCCTGGGGTTCAGCTAATTGATGATCCAAGTTCCTTCATAGGAAATCACTGTCAACAAGTTGTGCCAGAAGTGGATCACTTTTTGGGGGGAATTTCCCCCTTTTTAAGTTAGGGTGACCATGGTATTGGTATATTTACTTTCAAGGGTGTGGGGTCTTGTCCCCCCCATCAGGGGTCAGGAGACTTGCCCTCTACAAAAACACATAGATAAGTGTTTTTCAGCAGTTTTTTTGTGACTAATTTATAGTGACAGGAATTTATATGTACCAACTTTATGTTTATTCCTTAAATACTAAAGCTCATATTATTGAAAATAATAAAAATGCCAAACCAAAAGTCCCAAGACTCTCAGCCAAATGTTTATACACCACAGTGTTAGTGCTTTTGTTCCAAACAGAGGAACTTCATCAGAAACTGTAAATGAGTAACTTCCTTCCTTTTTAAGAACTCAGAAAGAGACACCATTCCTGGACCAGCAATATAGGTTCCTAGGTTGATAGACTGGTATTAGGTTATTGGCCCTAGGGCCTATACAAGCTTAAACCATAACAACTCTCTGGCTATTTCTTCCCAGAATATTTACTTCCCTGGTCCCCTCTCAAGCAGAGTGACTGATGTGATCCCCGTGGTGAATTTTCTATTTCCCATCCAATCATCAAGGTTCTTTTTGAAGAGGGCCAAAAAGGCGCTCAGCTTGACATGTATGGGCAGTCTATTCCAGATTCTGGGGAGTCTCTGGGTCAGGAACCTATCCCTCCAGCATGTTTTGTTCATTGCGATGAACAGATTTAGATCCCTGGAGCATGTAGTGTGTAGTATATTTAAAGAAACACAAACTTACAAATATAAGCTTAAATGTAGCACTAAAAGTGCACACTTAAAAAATCGGTGTACAGTTTTTGGAAGTCTTGGGTTAACCAACAGACTGGAAGAGCAGCCCAGCTTTGTTTTTAAGAACAACAAACTCTTCAAAACACTATTTGAATCTAGTGGAACCTGCAAAAATAAATTTACTAAAAACTAGAGGATTAAATGGTATGGAGCATGCAAGCAGTGTAGATTCATTATATAAGGTAGTAGTTTCCCAATACATGGTTTTCCAAGACTAATTACAGTCAAAGGCAGATTTGATTGAAACACAAACAGGGTAGTGTAAATTGTCTTCTGTTCATCTTCCCAGCATTTTATGTTGGGAAGACTGTTGGACCTTTAAAGACAAGAATTTACCAGCATGTATATGCAATCAGCAAGGCACATGAATCCATTGCCCTTTATAAACATTTGCTGCAATGTGGTGACTTTAAAAAAATTTCTTTCACTATTTTGGAGAAAGTAGAACACTTCAAAAGAGGTAGTGACTATGAAATATTTGTTGAAAAGAAAGAGCTCCACTGGCAAATTTTACTGAATGCCACCATCCCCCAGGCATTAATGACTTCATATCTATTAAGCCTATTTTGAAAATTAAATCTAATTGCCTGTCTTAATGTTGCAAGGTCAAGGAGATTTGTAGTTTTCAGTACTTTCAAATGTACATTTTCTGATAGAATATTGTTTTATGACAGGCACCAACTTTTTTCATTTTATTCCTAGGAAAGTTTTTAAATAATCTTTTACAGATAATTTGTTTGAAGGAATATTTATTGTCATATATTTATTTTATGCAACACATTTCATATAAGTATATTTTATGTACTATAAGTATTTTAGGTGTGTACTTCTAATGCTACCTTTAAGGTTGTATTTGTAACTGTGTGTTTCTTTAAATATTTCTGGTCCAGGCATAGTGCCTATTTCTTAGTTTTTTCAAAAAGGAAAAAAGTTACTCTGTTATAGTTTCTGATGAAGTTCCTGTGTTTTGGATTGAAAGAGCGAAAACCGTGGTGAATAAATGTTTGGCCTGGACTTTTGGTGTGGTGTTTTTATTATTTTCATGTTTACATAGTACGTGGTTTTTAGGGTTATATTATTGCTAGTCACAAAACAAAATCTGTCACATCATTTATTTCATTGATCAAAAAGTTTATTTATCAATGTTTAACTTATAATTTGATGGACTACTTTAGGCATCCACTCTCTGTAACAGGACATTTGTGTCTCATTTGTAAAGAATACATGTGTTGGTATATTGAAAAACAGGTGCCGAAGCTTTCTGTTTGCAGGCACTTGTCTATCTTTCAAATCCCAAGATTATATTTTTAATTGAGACATCACTTTTACTGACTAAAGCAAAAACAGGGAAACCCTAACTATCCCTTTCTTCTGAACCAAGAAAATAGAAGAAAAATGTAGCCCATGAATATCTGTACCATACTAAGAATAGCACATGGATCCTCCATTTGTAGTCTCTGAATGCAGAAGATATGTTAATACTCAAATTTCTACATATTATACATGGGAGTCTTAACATTTTTATGAACGCTTGAAAATTAAGTTTTGAGTAAGAGGATAAAAAGATATGAAGATAAGGGGTAACCTTATCTAGAGCTTCTCGACATGTTTCTGTGGAGGATAGTTTGCAATTCATAGTCAAGAATGTAGTGGATGTTCCATACAAGATTTTAAGGTTCTTATTTTTATTTTTTATTTTATTTTACATTTGTTGACCGGGATAGTCCGACTGGATGCATGTCCATTTTCAGCAGAGGCCCGGGGAGAAAAGTTCCAAGGTTAAGCAGATACAGCATTATATAATACCAGCATTACATATTACAAACAGACTATTTACAGAGATTACATAAGTAAGCAAGTTAAACAAGTTCCACAGGTTACAGTTAATCCTGAGCACGAGTCAGGATTAAATTAAATTACACAGTAAACTGGTTAACAGATTTTTACACATTCTAGAGAGAGTTAGCCAGGCTTGATACATTGACATAGCTAGTTAAGTGACAAATGTTGTTTGAGTCTAGTTTTAAATTGACCTAAGGTAGAAAGTAAGGCAATATCAGCTGGAAGAGAGTTCCAGGATCTACTTACAGAGTTTGCAAAGAGAGAATCACTGGCTGTGTTATTAATATGGTCTTATGCCTTTATATAGACCCATCTGGAAAAATATGGCAATGTGGAGCAAAATATGCACCTGGTCAATTGCTTTACTTGCATCTAAATCAAAATAATAATGCTTATTATTAATATTAGAGCTTCTGTTATGATATTCACTTCCTTTTAGCATATCTTGTATTTGGCTTAATTGCACAAAACCCACAGTAAAAGTTGTAAATGATGATTCCAGTAAGGAAAACAAAATCTCATGACAAGAACAGTATACTATATTTTAATAACAATATTTATCAAATGAATGGGTTGATATTTTTATCGAGAATATTTGAGTTGGATTTAGGGATCATGAGTGTCCTCAGTGTACTTATATGCTTATCACTGATGTCAAATGGCCTAATGTAATTGAATAGTTTTAAGAGAGTAACAGATAGCAGGTCTTTGCATCTCTTATAACATAAGGCATCAAAGCCATTTGGTTTACGATCTGAGAATCTCTTCTTGATTTCTTCTAGAGAGAAGTATAACTCTATTTCTATAGCATTACCAGGAAGTGTAGGGTGAAAACTTTTATAAAGTTCTTTATATCCCCTGATTTTACATATGAGTTTTATGATGCTCAAGCTTCTTTATAGTTTCATTATATTTCGGTAACAAACAGAATAAATCCTTTGGGTTTAAGTATAGAAAGTCTCATTTTATTTGACTGAGGCAATACTGTTGGAACTTTGTTTCGATTTAAGTAAGCTGACTAAACACCTTTAAGAAATTGTTGTCATTCTGTATAGTTGGTATTTATCTTTGCATTATATAAGAACTAATTAGATAATTTTAGTGATTTAAGCTTGTGTTGCACATCTATTAAGGAGTTGATTTTCTTTTTTATTAAAACTGGGTTAAATTTCAGAATTGTGCTTAATATATGGGATTCTAGAACAGAGATTTTCCTTGTCTACATTTTTGAGATATACTAATGATGGAAACACTTTTGGACAGTGGTTTTGCTTAATAAAAATGACCGTATGTAATTTTAACTTAATTAAAACAAAATTTCAGTTAAGCGCTTTCATCATAATTTCAAATTTGCATAATAATTTTGACAAAAAAATTTAAACTACAGTTTGTGTACTGCTAAGAAAAAGGCAAACCCCAGGATTCATGAAACTTGCGCCATGCGCCGGAGTAGCATCGGCGATCTAGCGCCAAATATGGCCGTTGAGTGATTCAGGTAAGAGCTGTTTCCATGTGCACTACCAGCATACTCCAGAGCTGCGCAGCTCATTGCACTTGTATGCTAATTACCCCATGTACAGCAGTGTAGCATGAAAATGAAGGTATATAGTGATTCATGAAGTGGTGCAGGCATAGCATAAGCATGCAGAAATGTAAACCAAAAAATATGGTTTACATTTTTTCAAACAGAACATCGGTGGCATGAAAGCGGACCAAACTTACATATTACAATGTTAACATATGCCAATGGCTAACTATACAACCAATGGCATAAAAAAACACGCACAACACATAAAAAATAACATTTAATGTCATGGCCACACTAACTCAAAGTACAACCGCAGTGCATGGGTGCGCAAACGGGAACAGAAGGAAAATATATTTAGATGTCATAAAACTGCAATGTAACACAAATTATGATTTCACCATAATAGTCAATGGTACGCATGATACACCACAACTAAGGTGCAAGGGTTGCTAAGGGTCTATGAAAGTGTTCTGCGTGGTAACTAGGAATTAGTAGTCAATGCCATGCAAATGAGTCAAGTAATACAGAATCGCAAATGTCCCACCGGTGCAAGGCTGTACCACACGGCGCAGCGGTACAACACCGAGGAGTGGCCTTGAGGTAAACATGACATCATAGGTTCATAGGTTCATAGGTTCATACTAGGCTATCTGCCCGAGGGCATTTACAAGCCTAGCCCATAGTTTTGTGGCTTATGCCACCCCTTTAGTTTGGAGAAACTATGCCATTATTTTGCTGTGCCTCTGTCGAGCAGTGACACTGAGGTAACCCCTGGGTGTATCTGCATCTCCCATCCATTGGTCTAGATTCCTTGAACAAGGCCAGCGAGGTGCTCTGCCTCACATAAACCGGGATTTTGTTCCACAGCATAGGAGTCTTTGGGTGATGAATCTATCCCTCCAGCCGTCCCTATTAATAACCGTGTTGAGGTTTAAGTCTCCGCCCTTGTGGCACTGGGATCTAGATTTTTGAGATGAAGCATGTTCATCAAATCTGGGTTGACATGGCCTTGTATGTCAGGCACAAGTCACCTCTGAGCAAGCGGTAAGCAACTGAATATAACTGGAGTTCTTTCAGTCGTGCAGCATAAGACAGATTTTTATCCTTTTGGTGAGGAACTTTTGTGGCCTCTCCAGCTGCTGCAAGTGTCGGGTCAGATACATTCTGAATGGGGCATTGTACTCAATCATTGGTCTGATGAGTGATGAGTATAGGGAGACTATGACCTCCCTTGATCTAGATGTGAATCCCTTCATGATAAGGTGGGCAATGTAGAAGGTCTTCCTAACTACTTTAGCAATATGAGTGTCGAATGAAAGGTTACTGTCAACATGGGTCCCCAGGTCCCTGATAACTTCTTCTGTGATCAGGGGATTGCCACCTATATGGTAACTAGGGGTAACCTTGTTTTTCCCGAAGGGTATGACTATGCATTTCTTGGCATTTAACTTTAGGCCATGACTCTGGCACCAGTTATCCATTTCTGTGAGACCCTTCTGAAGGATATCTGTGTCAGATGTGTAGTTGCAGTCATCTGCAAACTTTGTCAACCATAACCCTCCTGTGTTTGCTTGTACTTCAGAAAAGTAGATGCCAAACAAGTGGGCCAGGACTGATCCCTGTGGGACACCACTTGTGACAGGCTTTGAGTCTGACATGGCGCCAGCAGCAACTCTGACCCTGTGGGTTCTGTCACTCAGCCAGTTTGCAACCCATCTTGTAATGTATGGGTTTACATTTAAGTTGATGAGTTTTTCAATGATACCCGAGTGGGGTATTGTATCAAAGCCTTTGCCAGGTCTAGGTAGGCTGTATGGACTGCCTTCCCTCAATGGCCTTGGTGACTGTTTCAAAAAGTCAACCAAGTTTAAAAGGCATGATCTGCCCCAACAAAACCAAACTGGGTTTGGGTCAAAGTCTGCAAATTCCGAGCCATTATGATCCTTTCCATGGCTTTGCAGATAAGGCTTGTCAAGCTAATGGGATGGTAATTTCCAAAATTGGTGGAGGGCACGCCTTTGTGGAGTGGGACCACAGTGGCATGCCACTCCTGAGTGTATATCGGAGGTGAGACTAAGATTAAACAGCTGTCCTAACTGTGGGTTTAATTCCTCGTTGAGTTAAGTGTTGAGCACACAGCCGGGGACACCATCAGGTCCCATGGATGCTGTGTTCTTTGCCTTGGAGAGAGCAGTTCTCATGAGAGGTGTGCACCGCTCATGAGAGGTGTGCACCGCTGTAGTTGTAAGCACATTGGAGCATTGGTAATCCATGTTGCCTGTTGCTAAGCAAAGCTGTAGGATTGGGGGGTGTACCTAGCCATAGCTATGCTTAGCTGAAAGCACACAAGGTGACCGAAAGTGCATGTGAACATGGATGATAACACACTCAACAGCTGGAAACCAGGCATGAGTGGTGCGCAATTTAGGTGAAACAGGAAGGTTATGGGAAGACAATAAAGAAATGATGCAGCATGGTAATTGGAGTACAAATGAGTAATTAACACCTAGAAACTCACAGTGGGCCATAGACAACAACTAACACGTCTGCGAGCAGCTACCTGCAGAACAGGAAAGGGGAGGTGCCATACAGCAAAGAAAAGAGAACTGTCACAACAGAACAAAGCAAACTTGCTGTAAATCAGCTACTTAACACATTTCCCAACACAATCCTTGGTTTTGGATGCACAAAACAAGAAAGGCAGCAGCTGGATGCATGCCTGACAATGGGAGGTGAATCGGGTTGAAAATAGAAGTAAAGGGCAATAGATGAATCACGGTAGACAAGTGTAAGTCAACACCAAAGGCCCCACAATAGCAATACCTGCTGTAAAACCAATAATTAAGATAGCCTGCAGCTGGAATAGCAAAAACACACTCAATTACACCAGCATCATCCATTGCACAATAGTATAAGGTATGAAAGCCCCACACACACACTTGTGTATTCCCAGACACTCTGCACCATTGGTGTATACAGACGGGGAACTTTTAATATGTATATGGTATGGGCTGCCATAACTTTGATTCACCAGCATGTGTTGGAGACTGACAGTAATGTGGAGGATGATGCTGACAACTATCTCAGGCACTGGAGGAGGAGACGAGTGTTCAAACCCAGGGTAACCTACCAGGGGCTACATGATCTGGAGAGAGTAGAGCATAACATCAACTTGCTGAGCTGTGCCGGCCATGCCTCAGAGCCAGAAGTAACAGATGGAAACCCATTCCAGTGGACATGAAGGTATGTGTAAGCTTGAGAATACTAGCCACAGGTACCTTTCAAAAGCCAATTATGGATATCAGGGGGATCTCACAGACATCAGCAACCAGGGTACTCCACCAGTTCCTTGATGCCATGTTACCACATGCCAATGAGCACATACACTTCCCCCGAATGCAGGAGTAGTTGGCCAGCAATATGTATCTCTTAAACCATGTGGCAGACTACCCAGAGGTACTGGGTGCAATAGACTGCATGCACATACTCATCAAGTCACCACCCAGTGAGCAGGGTAGGTGCCACGTAAACCAAAAGGGATTCCCCTCCATCAACTGCCAGGTCATGTGCAATGCCCAGGGCATTATCATGGATGTGTGTGCCAGCAGGCCTAGAAGCTATCATGACTCCCACATCTGGCATGCCTCACAGCTGTATCAAGTATTTGCCAGGGGGGACATCCCATATGGCCACCTGGTGGGGGATTCTGGCTATGCACTGGAATCCTGGATGATGACACCCATCAGAAATGCACACACAGCCACACAAGAATGCCATAATGAGGCACAAGCATAAACCAGAATCATCATAGACCGTGTGTTTGGGAATGCTGAAATCACGGTTCCGTTTCTTGGACATATCTGGTGGATCCTTGCAGTACTCTCCAGGAATGTGTGCCCACGTCTTCATAATATGTGCCATGCTACACAATATGATCCTGTGGAAACAGCTGCAGCAGGGACAGAATGGTGAAGGCCCTCACAGCCCACCACCATTACAAAGGGACCCACAGGCACAGGGGGGCTCAGACCATGAACACCCTGTGCTAGCCCCAGTAGGCAGACAGAGGTGTGCCCAGTATGCCTATGCCTTGGCAAAGAGGGAACATATAGCACACACACTGATAGTGTAGGCACTCATGGACTGACACCCTTCTCCACCCGCACACACCGTAAACATGGATGGCACACACACACACATGACCACCTGTAAATTGTCATGTATAGGTGGTCTACTGTGTGCATCCTACATAGGTAGTCCTCAACTATTGTACACACAACCACCATTGGCACAAGGTAAGTCAATACCTGAACAGTATATTAAGCTATCAGCATGTGTCCATACTGTATGTACAGGTTCATAGATACATAGGTAGGTACATGGTCAACCGCCGAGGCCACTCATAAGCATAGGCAAAACGTGTCTGCTGTTGCCACCCCATCAATCAACTAACTGTCCCACTGTGGAGCAGAGCCACTTGCGGGATCCCTGGGGTGTAGGTACTGTTCACCTCCCACTCTGCAAGGATTACTCGGAGTATTAGTGAGGGGTTTTGTATAATGTAATCAGGGATGTGTTTCCAAATAATGGGGAGTATCCCTGACAGGAATCTTCACAGATGTGTACATGTTACATAGTATTCCTTAAACACAGCTTGCATATATAGGTAGTTCTCCACAGAATAATAAACATGTGGAACACACAACCGCTGAAATGTGCGCTCATCACCCTTGCACTACCAGTGCCTGCTCTGAGAGGTAAGATATCATTGCCAGGATTAGAACACACAACCATGTACACATTCATCACAATAACATACCACTAAGCTACCTGAGATGTACCAATCACAGTCATGTATACTGACAGGATAAAACACAAAAGGTAGGAATGTGTAGAAATAGGACAAACCGGCATGTACACAATGAAAGGTGTATGTTTTATATATTTATATATATATATATATATATATATATATATATATATATATATATATATATATATATATATATATATATATATATATATATATATATATATATATATATATATCTCTATATATGTATATATATATATATGTATATATATATATATATATATATATATATATATATATAGAGAGAGAGAGAGAGAGAGAGAGAGAGAGGATATGTCGATATATGGATATACATATATTTGTAGATATATAGATAGGTTAACAACTTCTACATAACCATGGAGGTACATATAAATGGGATACCTACCACATACTGACTGCTTTACATACCGACGCACGTAATCCCGAGGCTTAACATCCAAAAGAACACAATACTGAAACATCAGATGCGCGAGGTGTAATCTCACGATGTTAATGGACAGTTAGTCAATGGTTCTAGTGTTGCAGTTTAGGTAGGTTACTGTGTGTACATGTGTTTCTAAGGGCTGTAGTGTGTGCAAGTGTGTGTTCTGTGTGTGGTGTGTGTTGTTGGGGGACTGTAATGTGTGGTTGTGGGTTAGCTTTGTGCATCTGTTTGCATGACCTAGGATGTAGAATATTAAAGTATTGGGTGGTGTGTGGGGCGCAGACATCTACATGGGGTGTGTAGGGCAGCTTCGTCACCTGCTCATACGTAGTATAGGATGATTTGTTTGGATGTGTTGGGTAGCAGTGTGTCTGTGTGTGCATGTGTGTCTTCCATGTTTGTGTTACCATAAGTTACTGTCGATGTCGGTAATGTGGGCTATGGGAGTCTGTTCCCAGGACTGCATCAGAACACTGTGGTTTGGAATTCTGTAGGACTCTCATGTATAGTGGGTGAAATGTTCACATATGTGTATAACATAGACCATAGCAATCACACATTCTGCCGCTACCAACCTTTATAAACAAAGGATATGGAGTATATATACACCATTACAAATATGTGCTATGGACATGAGCCAATGATAGCGTGACCGTGTTCCACTTTGAGGGACACTCCCTCTTTTAGGCGGTTGCCTGACCCAATATATTAAAAGTGGCAAATGTCCTGGGATTGTAGGACATAATTATGTCCCATATGTACTGTAATAGTTGCATACAATAGTTATTTCAGTATCTAAAGTACCTACATGGTACAGAAAACAGGATAAGCTACTAAACTGCTACAAGAATAAGCTTATAATTAGGCAAGAAAGGAAAGTTCTATCCCTTGTACTGACCATGGGTTTGTGTAGGCCTGTAAAATCAGATGTGTGTCAAGAAAAGAACCCACTATGGACTTATGAAAAGGTGGCAGCCCTAGCCAAAGAGGGTCAGTCACCAACACAACTATGATGACTGCAAGTACCTATGACAGAAATACACAGCTATCATGTAGCAACATGTTATTACATTCAGATGTATTACTGAAGGATTCAAGGACTAACATCACCTACATGCTATACAGGAACCACATCACAGTGCCTTAATGAATCAGCCTGCAAATACCATTGTAGTAGTCCACAAAGGATAGGTGTTCAAATAGGAAGGAACCCTCACGCACATAGCGATTATGTATAAAAAGCAGTTCCTACACACCTGCATTTGCTATGCACACCCACCAACATCACCCCCACACCAAACATATTACAATACAAACTGTAATAACATCACAAATAATTCACACACTGTGCAACATCTGCAAAGCCTTAACATACCTTGTCAGAGAAACACTAACATGGCCTAAGTGAAATAGCGGCTGTTATACAATGGAACAGCTGCTGATGTAAAAGGGTTTGTTTGCACTAATCCGGTTTCAGAGGGTTGTGCGTACACTGGGATGTGTTAGCAATTAGTGAGTAACAGCACAGTATGCTACACTTGTACACCAAATTAAGGATGTCTGGTGAGCACACTGTACACCACATAACAGTTCATGTATAGCCATACGTCCTTGAGCTGGCCAAACATCCTTGCCAGACTTAAACATCTGCAGAAGTATCAGGTACAAACAAACCCTGCATAAGTAACACTGTTCCGAAATATAACAGCTGTACTCACATGTATAACTAAATCGTCTAGCCATTACACACAGTCCACGAGAGTCATGAAGCTAATATATCTGTGTGTGTCTCCATATAGCTGTTGAAATATATTGCATTAACACATCTAGGCTGTCTTCCTTGAAAGTAAGGCAAACGAACAACCCCTAAAAGGAGTACTCACTTATACACCAATGTTGCCATGGTATCGGCTAATGGAGTAGCTGCACAGCTGATGTGCATCCGATTAACTACTTTTGAACAGCAATTGGTGGACAGGATACCACATGTTACCAATATGTCACTAGAAAAGGATGTGTCATCACACATTCAAACCATCTGTATATACCAGCGGAACATTACAAATAACATTGAAACACAAACCGAAAAGGATTGAATCAACTGTTAATGATATGTCGGGTTACTAATAAGGTATGTAGAACAGTCAGTATGTCTGTGTATGTAGTACTATTCTGTAGTATTTAAAGTGCACACAATCCATATAGTGGAAACAGATATCTTGTAGTGATGTATTGTTGAGCTTAGTCACGCTTGTAGTATTTGTGTGTACTGCTGTAGGTCACAAGGCAAACACCGCATACACCACAAGGGATGCTATATAAGGGCTTTGAACAGAAATACTCCTCACCAGCTGACGACAGTGGCAGGGTTGGTCCAACAAGTATGTGCTATAACAGGGGATAGTATATGTTGATATAGTGTAACTGTAGTCATATGTATGGCTGTAATACAGAGAATAACATGTGGAAGGTTGGGCCACTGTCTAAATATGTTTTGCATTGTGGGATATTGTGCCAATAACTGTGTAATGTACAGTATTGTAGGCAGATATGTATTAGAAGCTACATAGCACTTCTGTAATGGTAGGCAAACATTAGTTATGTCAATTGGCATTTACAATACACAATAATAGGATACATATGTCTTTTAGTGAGCCTACAGTTTATCAGCATGATAGCAAAGTAAAATAGAAGAGCTATTTAACTGTCCATGCAAATAGGACATGTAATATGTGCAAAGGTAGGTACTAGACTGTGTGTGTGGTGTGTGTTGTTGGGGGACTGTAATGTGTGGTTGTGGGTTAGCTTTGTGCATCTGTTTGCATGACCTAGGATGTAGAATATTAAAGTATTGGGTGGTGTGTGGGGCGCAGACATCTACATGGGGTGTGTAGGGCAGCTTCGTCACCTGCTCATACGTAGTATAGGATGATTTGTTTGGATGTGTTGGGTAGCAGTGTGTCTGTGTGTGCATGTGTGTCTTCCATGTTTGTGTTACCTTCGCGAGTTACTGTCGATGTCGGTAATGTGGGGTATGGGAGTCTGTTCCCAGGACTGTGCGCATCAGAACACTGTGGTTTTGGAATTCTGTAGGTCTCCCATATATAGCGGGTGAAATGTTCACATATGTGTATAACATAGACCGTAGCAATCACACATTCTGCCGCTACCAACCTTTATAAACAAAGGATATGGAGAGTATATATACACCATTACAAATATGTGCTATGGACATGAGCCAATGATAGTGTTACCACGTGTTCCACTTTGCGAGGGACACTCCCTCTTTTGGGCGGTTGCCCTGACCCAATATATTAAAAGTGGCAAATGTCCTGGGATTGTAGGACATAATTATGTCCCATATGTACTGTAATAGTTGCATACAATAGTTATTTCAGTATCTAAAGTACCTACATGGTACAGAAAACAGGATAAGCTACTAAACTGCTACAAGAATAAGCTTATAATTAGGCAAGAAAGGAAAGTTATATCCCTTGTACTGACCATGAGTTTGTGTAGGCCTGTAAAAGCAGATGTGTGTCAAGAAAAGAACCCACTATGGACTTATGAAAAGGTGGCAGCCCTAGCCAAAGAGGGTCAGTCACCAACACAACTATGATGACTGCAAGTACCTATGACAGAAATACACAGCTATCATGTAGCAACATGTTATTACATTCAGATGTATTACTGAAGGGATTCAAGGGCTAACATCACCTACATGCTATACAGGAACCACATCACAGTGCCTTAATGAATCAGCCTGCAAATACCATTGTAGTAGTCCACAAAAGGATAGGTGTTCAAATAGGGAAGGAACCCTCACGCACATAGCGATTATGTATAAAAGCAGTTCCTACACACCTGCATCTGCTATGCACACCCACCAACATCACCCCCACACCAAACATATTACAATACAAACTGTAATAACATCACAAATAATTCACACACTGTGCAACATCTGCAGAAGCCTTAACATACCTTGTCAGAGAAACACTAACATGGCCCTAAGTGAAATAGCGGCTGTTATACAATGGAACAGCTGCTGATGTAAAAGGGTTTGTTTACACTAATCCGGTTTCAGAGGGTTGTGCATACACTGGGATGTGTTAGCAATTAGTGAGTAACAGCACAGTATGCTACACTTGTACACCAAATTAAGGATGTCTGGTGAGCACACTGTACACCACATAACAGTTCATGTATAGCCATACGTCCTTGAGCTGGCCAAACATCCTTGCCAGACTTAAACATCTGCAGAAGTATCAGGTACAAACAAACCCTGCATAAGTAACACTGTTCTGAAATATAACAGCTGTACTCACATGTATAACTAAATCGTCTAGCCATTACACACAGTCCACGGGAGTCATGAAGCTAATATATCTCTGTGTGTCTCCATATAGCTGTTGAAATATATTGCAATAACACATCTAGGCTGTCTTCCTTGAAAGTAAGGCAAACGGACAACCCCTAAAAGGAGTACTCACTTATACACCAATGTTGCCATGGTATCGGCTAATGGAGTAGCTGCACAGCTAATGTGCATCCAATTAACTACTTTTGAACAGCAGTTGGTGGACAGGATACCACATGTTACCAATATGTCACTAGAAAAGGATGTGTCATCACACATTCAAACCATCCGTATATACCAGCGGAACATTACAAATAACATTGAAACACAAACCAAAAAGGATTGAATCAACTGTTAATGATATGTCGGGTTACTAATAAGGTATGTAGAACAGTCAGTATGTCTGTGTGTGTAGTACTATTCTGTAATATTTAAAGTGCACACAATCCATATAGTGGAAACAGATATCTTGTAGTGATGTATTGTTGAGCTTAGTCACGCTTGTAGTATTTGTGTGTACTGCTGTAGGTCACAAGGCAAACACTGCATACACCACAAGGGATGCTATATAAGGGCTTTGAACAGAAATACTCCTCACCGGCTGACGACAGTGGCAGGGTTGGTCCAACAAGTATGTGCTATAACAGGGGATAGTATATGTTGATATAGTGCAACTGTAGTCATATGTATGGGTGTAATACAGAGAATAACATGTGGAAGGTTGGGCCACTGTCTAAATATGTTTTGCATTGTGGGATATTGTGCCAATAACTGTGTAATGTACAGTATTGTAGGCAGATATGTATTAGAAGCTACATAGCATTTCTGTAATGGTAGGCAAACATTAGTTATGTCAATCGGCATTTACAATACACAATAACAGGATACATATGTCTTTTAGTGACCCGACAGTTTATCAGCATGATAGCAAAGTAAAATGGAAGAGCTATTTAACTGTTCATGCAAATAGGACGTGTAATATGTGCAAAGGTAGGTACTAGACTGTCTTAGCAAGGGTATCTGTAAGCCTAGCTAGCGTGTGTTGTCTTTCGCCACCTCCATAGGTTGATTACCTGTGCCTTCGAACAGCAGCGCCAATAGTTCCCTCTGCCTCTGCACGGCAGAGCCAATAGTCCCCTGTGCCTCTGTCCAGCAGAGCCATTGCAGTGATCCCTGGGTACATGTATGTTTCCCACCCACACGGCAACATTTCCCTTGAAGAGTGCTTGTGAGGGGCCCTGCCTGATTTACATTGGAATCACGTTCCAAAGCATAGGGAGTGTCTGGGTCAGGAATCTATCCATTCAGCACGTCCTGCTCATTGTTGTGGCTAGGTGTATATCCCATCCACATGGCAACATTTCCCTTGAAGAGTGCTTGTGAGGGGCCCTGCCTGATTTACATTGAAATCACGTTCCAAAGCATAGGGAGTGTCTGGGTCAGGAATCTATCCATTCAGCACATCCTATTCATTGTTGTGATTAGGTGTATATCCCTAGAGAATGTGGCTTTCAGGGGCTTCTGTTTACGTGGAGCATATCCAGCAATACAGGGTTGGACATGGGCCTTGTATGTCAAGCAGAGATCACCTGTGAGTACAGCTGGAGTTTCGTAGGTTGGGCTGCATAGGTCATCTGTTTGAGTTCAGTAATCCTCTTGGTGTGGTACTGGTGTGGTCTTCCAAGCTGTTGCAGTTGTTTACGTGGAGCATATCCAGCAATACAGGGTTGGACATGGGCCTTGTATGTCAAGCAGAGATAACCTGTGAGTACAGCTGGAGTTTCGTAGGTTGGGCTGCATAGGTCATCTGTTTGAGGTCAGTAATCCTCTTGGTGTGGTACTGGTGTGGTCTTCCAAGCTGTTGCAGTTATTTTGTAAGGTATATCCCAAATGGGGAGTTGTATCCTTTAATGGGTCTGATATGACATGTATAGAGTCACAATGGCCCCTCTGATCTAGATGCAAACCCATTAGAGATTAGGGGGGCCTTGTAGAGAATATTCTAACCACCTTGTCATTATGGGTATCGAAGGAGAGACTGCTATCTACTGGTGTTTCTGGATCCTGTAATACCTTTTTTGTATGTAGGGGACTAGCACCTATGTGACAGTCCATGGGTAATTAGTTATATCCAAAGGGGATGACTATGCACTTTTAGGCATTCAGCTTGACACCATGATATTAACACCAGGTATCCGTCTCAGTGCGACCCTTCCAGAGGGTGTCTGTAACAGCTGGGGAAACAATTATGTCCCCTAGTTTGCAGTCGTCTGCAAACCTTTTCAGCCAAAGCCCTCCTGTGCTTGTCTGTACATCAGAGAAGTATATACCGAACATGAGGGGTCCTAGGACTGAGCCCTGGGGGACGGCAGTTGTAACTGGTATTCAATCGGACCTAGGGTATGCAACACCTACTGTGTGTGTTCTGTCCATGAGCCACTTAGCAAACCATCACATGACATAGAGGTTAATCTTCAGGCGGATGGGTATGCTGAAAATACCAGAAGGAGGAATGGTGTTGAAAGTCTATGAGAGATCTAGGTAGGCTGTGTGGACCTCCTTACCCTCATCTAATGCCTTGGTAACTGTCTCTAAGAAGCCCACCAGGTTTAGGAGGCATGGTCCAGCCTTAACAATGCCAAACAGGGAGAAGTCAAAGGTTGGGAGGTACCCAGTATCTCTGACAGTGATCCATGTTGTGCACCATAGCCTTGCAGACTAGGCTAGTCAGGCTTATAGGGAAATAGGTCCTGTGGTCCGTTGTGGCACCACCTTTGTGGAGTGGGATAACTGTTGCTGTGTGCCATTCAGGGGGCACTATGCCCGATGTGAGGCTATTATTGAATATGGTGCATAGGTGAGGAGACAGTACTATCCAAAGTTCATGTAAAACACAGCCTGGGATTTTGTCCAGTCCCATGGATGCTGTGACATTGCCTTCAGAGTGTGCAGCTTTGAGAGGGATCTGCCAGGATGTTGCCAATACCCATTGTTTCTGTAATGTTTGTGCCTTTGTGCTGTACCTCAGAGCAGATCTGGTTGTTGACATCAAGGCTCTGTGGTTGTTTTTGGTATTAGTTGTGTTAAAGTTTTCATAGCTATTCTTGGAGGATCATATAAGGGATCTCACCTTCTTACTGAGGCTGGCCAGGGATCTCCTCCATGCATGGTTTTGTACTCTCGTTTGCAACAGTGTCTTCCTCCTGTAGTACAATATGTTTATGGTAGGGGACCACCAGATTGGTTTAGTTAATTATGAGTATAGCGTCCTGGTTCTGCTTGGAATAGCACAAGTCATGCATTCCTGTAAGTGCTTATAGTGTGCATTTGTGTAGGATTCAGCAGTTGTAACAGTACTGTCCATCTGCATGGGTGTCATGACATCCACCACGTCTGCCTTAAGAAGCATGTAGTTGGCCTTGTAGACATATTATACTGTGGTTTGCTTAATGGGGGTAGGTGTGGGATGTGGATATCAACGGTGTTCAGCACATGGTCGGATCAGACCAACGAGGAGTTGGCTTCATGTGTGGACCACCAATCACTCATTTTGGTAATGACTAGGTCTAGGATATTGTTGCCCCTGGTGGGTGTGTGGATATGTTGAGTCAGGGCATTGGTGTTTATGAATTCCAGAAACCATTGAGCTAATGCGTTGGTACAAGAGTAGTTTTCCCAGTTAATGGTGGGGTAGATGCAGTGAGGCTTATGTGATGAGTGTGATGTTGTGCGAATGTGTACCTTCTCCACATGACAGTCAGGCTCAGGCTTGGTTAGAGAGACCTTTACATCCAGTTTGGCTAGATGAGTGCATCTCTCACAGGTTGTAGTGTTGGGTGGTAGGCGGAGAGGCTTATCTGTGTACATGAGGCAATGTGTACATTGCCTCAAGATGTCCAGATTAATCAGATAGACAGGTGAGAACACTGGCAGTTGACTCTTGGACATGCCTGAATATAGAACGACATTCACCTAGATACGTGAGGAAAGTGAGTACAACAGTTACATTACTCTAAGCAAGTGAGAAAAGTATGTACAAAACCTGTTCACCCTTACCTGTAGGTGATGTGGAAGATTGAGTGCTATAGTAATCATTAGCTTACATACTGTTTACAAGTCCTGAACAAGTGCTTAGCATGAATAAGCAATCCAGATAGGGTCTTGGATAATATAAAAACATGACCCCCTCCCCCCAACAGGTACACAAGCATATATCCATGTACACCACAGGGCCCCTGTACCCACAACTATGCAGGCACAAGCTGCACTCAGTCTGCATGGGACCTGCCCACATCACAGGTTGTATCATACACATATGGCAAAACAAGATGCTCTCCACGTACACATCATGTAAAACTTAGCTCCATGTCAGGTTGTGTATACACTGAATAGTGCACACCAACAGGTATCACAACCCAACAATGGGGGAGACACCACTGATAATGGGAAGTACTGCACTACTACCCTGCTAAGTCTGGTCTGGAAGGCCATGAACCTTGATCACTTAAGTGATGTCAGCAGTACAGATGTAGATGACAGTATGGTTGATGTCACACTGTATATCATAACCTTGCCAGGACATAGGACATCATCACCCATACTGTATACCACCTACACTCGGTATACTAGATGTACATTCCTATGTCACAGGACTGTTTAGCAACAGGACTGCTGGCAGAAACAACACTACAGAAGGTGTCTGAATAATACGTGATCATCACACTAGTGGCAGCTACAGTATGTCAGGGTTAATGAATTCTATTCCCCCTCATTGTAGTCCATATCTCACAGACAAACAGAAGGCATCTGCCTACTGAAGTATGCAAATGACTATGACCTAGGAGCAATAGCTGACTCACATCATCACCCCTATGTTAATAACCCTGTACCCATGAACTGCCACCTAGGCAGTGGTCATCATAATGGTAATGGGCACTTGTGTGTGAGGGATGCAGCTGGGCAGTTGTCTTTCCTGTGATAGCTACTTCACCACACCCATCAGGGAGCCATATGTGCCAATCCTAATAATAATAGGGTGCCATTCATGAATATAGAGATCATTGTCCAGCCATACAGACCACTCAAGTGACCCATATCAGGTCACATATTTCCTTTAAGGGGTATTGGCCATGTGCAGATGGCCTACACCAGCCTTCCCATTCCCCATCTCCACTATGTAGGATGATGCATACCCTGAATAAATCCATGTCCAACCCAGTGGTGTCAGACATGCTACACGTACTCATCCTGATCCCGAACACATACTTCATGGACATCCACTTACCACATGCTGGACAGATTCTTGTCCCATGCACTTAACATAGTCCTGCCATACTATGCATTCCTGTCTGTCAAAGCTGCACATCGCTCCCCTCTCAGACATGGTGTGATGACCACATGGAAACACATGGTATATGTATCATTAACCCTGCAGATCAGTAATGTGGCACTGCTTCACCTGGCCCCACAGACCCGCCTGTCAGCTACTGCCAGGTAACCTTTCATCCTAGATGTATACATGGCCCATGGCATATAACCCACTAGTTGAATTTGACTGTACATGCCATAGTTGATATCCATCCCTGCAAATACCATCTGGCTAGCCAGTGTCACATGTGCAACACAGGTGATACATGGCAGGATGTTGAATCGCTGTACAGTGCCGTGTAGCTGTATATGGCAGAACGCAAACATGCAAAACGTTATGTGAGCATGTCTGCAGGGTCACAGGTCATGTCTGTTAAGGCAGTGTAAGTCCTTATATGTGACATATACACTGCATCAAGGTTGACTGCATTAATGTGGACACATCCAGCCATGTGCTGATAGGTAGTAACACCAGTACAGGCAAACAGACATGCCCACATCAAGACAGCAAACCACATGGAGTATGAGCAATGTAATCAGGTGACACACGCACACACATATATGGTGATAATATCCACTCAACATTGAGTGTCACATGTGTTTGACACAAACACGTCAGTGTCATGTAGGTTTGCAAATACAACTATTTAAACTGAAGTAATGCAATACACATGTATGTTCAGCTGTAGCTCTGTATGTCTCTGAGGTACTGTGACCTGTCTCCATCATTATGTCTTCCAGGTATGCCACGTGCAAGGCTTCCCACTTTTACATGCTTGGAGGATGAGGCCCTCATTCCATACCTACTTGATAATCACGACATCCTGTTCAGCCATGTGCCACAGGATGCACAGCAGTGGGATGGAAGGAATGTTAATGATGTGGGTGGCCACATCCGCACATACCAGCAGGTGCGCAGACAATGTACAGACCTCACTAGATGGGCGAAACAGCGTGCAAATGCAATCACCAGAGAACAAGGTGCAACAGGTGGAGGACCACCAACCCATCCCCCACTCACACGTACCGAGGCGCTACTGGCCAACCTGGGGACACCTGCAGAACCACATCCACAAGCCCTAGCCGATATTGTAGAGGTGGGTGTTTCTCAACCACTGAGCCTGGAGTTGCCTGGTAAGTCAGTACTGCACCTATAACAACTATATTCCATATAGCTGCATGTGTCACTGTACAATATGTAATGAAACATCATATGCAAGGCATGTATACACACATGCCGCATACTATAGTATGTTTCTCTGTGTATGCACACATGTGCATACAACATAGTATAGTCTAATTACTGGTGAATGAGTTGTGCACATTGCTCCCTGTAGCCTTTATACAGGGGTGGATTATGCTCATACTGCTGTGTTACTCCTATTTAGGTACCTCTGGCATTCCGCGGTGGCAGCAGCCCATTGCAGGTGAGAGTGTTATTATTTATCAGGAACCATAATGCACAAATTTATCTGCCATGTGGCCATTCACAACATGTACACATAATGTATGGTCCTGTCACAATATACAGGTCAGACTTGCAAAGCATCACAATGACTAACCATGTGCCACACTTGCAAACTATGTGAATCATCTCACTAACATGAATCCTCACAAACTTTATTGCCAGATGTGTTGACAGCTGTGCATACAATGGTGGAGGTGCTGATCACTTTAGAACTGTACAACAGATCTGATCTACACATGTGGTGGAATACAAACAGTACTAGACAGTGGACTGGAGTATGGCCAGCACACAGGTTTCACTGGTGTGGATCATAGCCCTGCTATGAATGTCACACAATGTGATGTGTTATCTTGCCATGTCCATGACATCTATTGGCCTGGCTGCTACACTGCCTACCTAACCTGAAAACATATCCCACATGCCACCCTTTATCTGCATATCCCTGTTGTCAGTGGAGCATATATGTCATATGGGACAACACAGACATGTGAAATAGATGTCCATCACTATAATTTGGACAACACATGTACACACATGGCCATGGAGGATGGCCAGAGATATGGAGGAACACACACACTAGAAGTGTTGTGCTTGTGTGTACACCCTTTCATACAATGGCTGCACATGGTTTAGCCATGGCCTTTATATAATGGTCATAATGTAGATGTGGAACGCTAGACATCCTACAGGCCTGTGCACATCTTGTGTAGGCATAACATCAATCCATCACATAGGATGTGTTGAACATCTTGAGGGTGTTGCAACATGACAGCAGTTATCTGTACAGTATCCACATTAGGCCACAGATACAGTACATTCCTGTTGCTGGTGATGAACATAAATGCCACACTAGCTCCTCATGTACCAACGTGTTCACCATGTCTGCCCATAGTTGCCAGGCTGCAGCAGTATGGTTGCAGATGTGCAGGGGTGTCATCCATATACCCATCAGTGATCTGTGTCACAACATCCACATCATGGTTTAGTGTGTATACACCTCAGTGATGTGGGTCACATTCCACAGTATATATGTATTGTATCTGAACACAGTCATGGCTATGAACCCTGTCTGTAACTTACACTGTATAGCACTAGAGACTCCTCATGATTCCCTGCAATGGCCATGCACATCAGCTAAATTTGCAGTATATTTGTAGGGTGGACAGACAACACTGAATTGGTACACCATTGCCCCACTGTATATTCGACGGGACACCATTGTGTTAAACATGTATGCATGTCATTGCACACATCAGCAGATCACATGTCATACTACATGTGATTATCAAGGTCATATGCCACACATCAGGCAGGTGTACTGTTAACCTGTGCTGGTCCACATGGTGTAACACAGGGATGTATACTAACCACTACTATGATTGTGTAATTTGCATGCAGACTGCTATCACACATGCATGCTGTGTGCAACCTAAGGATGTATGATAACTACCACTACTATTGTCTGCGCTGCATGCCGTCTGCCGTATCACATGCATGTTGCATGCCTTCGGTCATATCACATGCGTGTGTGTGTGTCTATTGTATAGATTGTAATGTACAGTTCTTGTCTGCCCTCACAGGTGATGTAGGTGCATTGCCCTCCTGCGGTACAACAGATGTTGGTGTCCTCACAGACGCTAGCAGTGATGATGAACGTATGATTGGGTCACAGGCAGAGTTGTCAGGGGCTGAAACTGTGCCATTGGTTGCCATTCCATCTATATCCACCTCATCCCCGCAGACAGATCCTATACCTGCACATACCTCATCACCAGTGGTCATAGAGGAAGGACAGTTGGCGTGTGGTAGCTTGGAACAGAAAAGTGTGGGGGCTATGGCTAGCTGTTGGGGAGCCAAACAATAAGGAAAACTATTTAGCATTTAACATACACCAACATCATCAGTTGAACTTGCAGGGGGAAGAACAAGGCTCTATGCATTCTGTCTGCACCATATGTGCATGAAGTTGTACCAGGAATAGACAAGTGGTTAAAATTTTCTTATAATGCAGTTTTTAGTTGGTCTTAAAATTAGTCTTCCTCCAAACCTCTAATAGTCAGATTGCCCCTTCTGGAGATTTCTTCAAGTGCAAGTAGGGCTTTTTTTCTTGAAGGAGGCAAAACCAGGAAGGGCTTCCTGTAATGATTTAGCAAAAATGATAAAGTAGTTTACTATAGGGAAATAGTTCATTGGATCAGTCCTTGGAGGTTGAAACTATTTCTTTCATATACGGTATTTGCATACAATGTTCATTACTTGCACTGAACTTTTGATATCCTTTATCCTTAGTCACAGATTACAAACAGGAGAACACAACAAACCAAGTCCCTTTTATAGGATTGCAGGTGCCAGGTCTGCCACTACTGCATATATCCCTGAATTTTGAAACTTTCTTGTAGCATACATATGATTCAGAATTGCAGAAACTATAATTATGGAAAATGACATTATTTAAATGGGGAATTTTTATATGTAAATGTTGGCATTTCTCTGTTTTATGCGGAGCTTTTCTTCCTGGGCCTCCGCTGAAAAAGGACTTGAGTCCAGTCGGACTTTCCCGGTAAACAGATGTAAAATAAAATAAAACTAATTAACTAACTAACTAAACTAACTAAACTAACTAACTAAATAATTTTCCTCCACATGGACATGTATGCGATCTTAAGATCTTTTACTTTGACACTCAGATTAACAGGGAATGCAGCACCACTAAACATTGAACTTGACAGATGCAGGGTTTTATTTTTTAATTCTGTTAGGGACCTTTGTTAACTCCAACTATGAATTTATAACTGTATATACAGTAGAAATAAGCAACAGTAGATCATTGCACATGTTAAGTCAACGTCATAGCCAATTAAGACAATTAATTTACAACTTTGTAAGGCAATTTATTTACAACTTACCTGTTGTCGGAGCTCAAACCAAGTTTTCTCTATCTACACTTATTAGTACATCCCAAATAAATTCCTTAACAGCAAGCCAAAACATTTCCATAAATATAAATCTTCATGGGTGGACTTACATTGTTCTTTTACACCAGATACACTTCAGTTAATCAACTCCAAACCTCATACGGGCTATCACCCCTTTTAGCCCACAATAGTAAGCAACTAGAATCATGGATATGCACTCTTCAATTCTCTCTCTATCTTTAGCCAGTTTCTTTGAAATCAGTGTCCTGAGACAATGTAGACATTATCTCATGTTTGCTGAGAACCACCTGCTACTTATACAAACTGACTGAGTGTGTGATAAATATAGTTATGTAATGTTATTGAAGACAAAGCTCTAACACAAAGCCACTAAAAATAAGAAGCAGGTTGTCAGAACCACACAACACCACACAAAACCAAAGTCATATACAGCTCAGGCCAAACACATAGATCTACATATGCTGAGGCTGTTAAAAGTAACCTACCTAAACCAGAAAAGCCTCTAAATATAACCTAATAACCAAGTACCCACAGCAACCTTAGAAACATACAATACATGCAGCACCCACCATGAAATATATACATTTAAGAGTCACATTCATTCAGTTCAAAAGGCAATAAGACAAACCTTCAGCCAGTCCAATACTCTAGTCATAGGTGACACCACAGTAAGAAACACCGATGTGTCACTCAGCAGACTGAGATGGTCATGGTCAGTTGCCCATCAAGTAGCAGGATTCACTTCATTACACATACACTCAAATCCTTGCAACAGAAGTATACATACGACACAGAATTTTGTGCATGGGTATAAATGATTTGATGCATACCTCCCTGGTCCTTATGAAGAGAGATATGATGGAGCTCTCAGAATATGTGTCCAAGGGGGTATGAACCTCTACTTGAGCAGCATTTTTCCATCACCAAAAATTATGTCCCAGTAAAAAACAGAAGGTTATTGACTTCAAAAAGTGGCTTAGCATCTGGTGTCATTCAAAGGTGTTACAATATATATCTGCCTGGTGGAGATGATAAACAGTCCTAACTGCTTTGTCAGGGATGGCCTGTAACTATCTCCTAAACATCCTAAAGATTTTATATATTGGCTACATCCACCCCACCCTATAATGTGTTTTTAAGTAACATTAGTGTGGTAAAGCTTCTAACATACATAAAAAAATGTAATCCAGATAACACAAAGGTATTGCTGCATTTAACAAAACATTTGCTCCATACAAACACTCTTTTCCCTGGAAAACATTGATATATGCATTGTTATGGAGACCTCATCAGTGAGAGTTTCAATGACTACCGCATGTTCAGTCCACCACATTAGATGAAGGCACTAAAGCTGGCTGTGTCTCTATATACTTAAAATGCATTTCACCTGTAGACTTGTTAGACAAGATAATAACCTGGGATACTTCCATGTCCAAATTAGTATTAACAATACCCCATATCATATCATATCATATCATATCATATCATATCATATCATATCATATCATACCACAGCTAACTGCAGGACCTCCTCTATGCCCCCTCAGCCCATAACTCCTACCTAACTAACATGGAGTATGCACGCATTAAGCCAAATATAATTTTCCTAGAAAACTTCAATTACCCCTGCCTTAACTGGGAAAATTCTAAATCATCAGACAAATATATTCAGACATTTCTGGACTTTATCAATATAAACTCTCTTGGTCAGTTAGTCTGAACTCCAGACAAGTTGATAAAATCTTGGAGTTTTTCCTTACCAATACGGTAAAGCTTTGCTCTGCAACAATTGTCACTACCTCCTCGGCCAAATTAAACCACAAATCAATCACATTCACCTTAAGACTGAAGCAAGAAGTATCTTCCAAAGCCACTGTATTCCGAGATTATGGTATGGCTAATCTACTCAAACTGAGTACCAAAGATTAAAATCCCCTTCCAACCTGATGATCCCACTGCTTATGAGGAATCCAGTACTGTTAAATTATATGTATGTATAAATAGCTGAATACATGCATCTGTTTCACTCCAAAGTAAATGCAATGCCAAATTTTAGAATAAACTCAGATAGTGGAACCCAAATATAAACAGGCTCTATAATAAAAGAAACCACTCATTGGACACAAAAATAAATTTAGCTGTTAAGATGCTAAAAATGCTCTTGCTAAACTTAGAGAACTATGGATGCTGATTAAATCAAACACAGATCATGATCATCTTCTTTCGGCTGTTCCCATTAGGGGTCGCCACAGTGGATCATCTGTTTCCATTTCTTCCTGTCCTGTGCATCTTGCTCTGTCACACCAACCACCTGCATGTCCTCTCTTACCACATCCATAAAACTTATCTTAAGCCTTCCTCTTTTCCTGTTACCTGGCAGCTTCATCCTTAGCATCTTTTTCCCAATATACTGAGCATCCCTCCTCAGCACATGTCCAAACCAACGTAATCTTGCCTCTCTGGCTTTGTCTCCAAACCTTCCAACCTGGGCTGACCTTCTAATATACTTATTCCTAATCCTGTCCACCCTTGTCACAGCCAGTGCAAATCTTAACATCTTTAACTCTGCCACATCAAGCACTGACTCCTGCCTTTTTGTCAATGCCACTGTCTCCAACCCATGTAACTTAGCTGGTCTCACTACCCTCTTGTAGACCTTCCCTTTCACTCTTACTGATACTCATAGATATGAGGTAAAAATAGCCACACAGGTAAAGGGTAACCACAAAACCTTATTGGACTATGTTAGAAACCTCAAAAACAATGTGCAGCACCGTAAGAGCTAATATTAAATGATATTAAACATTTAGGCCCAGAGAACATAGCCATTCTACAAGCAGACAGATTTAGCTCAAACACCATCTCTAGCTTTCCTTCTATCTCCATCTATACCATCCCCTCAAATGTCACAAGAGCAAGTCCTTAAGGTAATATCCAATGCCATGGATACTACTTCCATGTGGCTAGATAACATACAAGGCTGCCTACAGCTGAGTTTGAAATTGGACTTATATGACTTCCTCTAGAGGCAATTCTATATCAGCCTCAAAACATGCTTCTTGCTGGATGAATGGAGGACAGCAACAGCCATCCCCTTGCATAAATATGGGACATCAATGGACCCAGATGGTAATTAAAGACCTATAAGCATGGTTAGCCTAATCAGCATGACTGTGGAAAGGATAATTATTGAATTAATAAATAAGGATATATGGAACCTTCATACTCTCAATCCAAGCCAGTTCAGATTCGTTAAAGGCAGGTCCTGCCTACTTAGTCTGATTGACGTAACTGAGAAGGTTACTGAAGCAATGGGTGAGGACAAATCAGGACATACTACGTATCTAGACCTGATATTCCACATTCAACCATTGTCTCTAGTGACTTATACCAGGGTTCAGTCCTTGGGCAACTCCTTCTTGGCATTTACTTCTCAGAGGTAAAAAAAAATGTTAAGAGTTTATTGCTGACTAAGACTGTTTATGTCAGTGCCAACATAAACTCTTCATAGGACACCAAGATCCTTCAAGATAGTGTTTCCCAAATAAATTTCTGGTGTGAAAACTATGGCTAAAACTAAATGCTAAGAAATGTATAATAGTATCCTTCAGCACTCTAGCATGACTTTCCTTGTACCTATTAGACTGACAACACACTTATGAAAGTCAATCCCATAATCAGGGTACTAGGAAACTCTTTTGACAGTGAACTGTCCTTTGATCACCATATGACCACTATTGTAAGGAAGTCCTTTTTCACTTCCCAGTGTATATCTAAAGGAATGGTGTCAAGATCCATGGATATAATCATTCCACTGTACTCTGTTGTCATTATAGTATTTCTGTTCATGGGTTCCAGTTTGCAGTCATCTGCAAACTTTGTCAGCCATGCTCATCCTGTGTCTGCTTGTGCCGGAAAAGTAGATGCCAAACTTAGTTTGCTGCCCCTGTCTGTTGAGTAGTACAACACTTGTGACATGCTTTGCCCTGTCACCCCCCACACTGGTCAAGATTGAACAAGGTTACAGGCCTCCACCAGTTCTGAACCCATCTTTACTATTATCAGTTTAACTTTTTCTGGTCAGAGTTTTCTGGGTTACCAACCAAGTATTGTTCTCCGCCCATGAATTAGGAGTGATGGGTATGGACTGCCTTTCAAGGCCTTTATCAAATGGTGGTTGTTTCGAAGAAGTGTACCAAAGGCAAGGCATGCCTTGCCCAGTTAAAGCCAAACTGGGATGGATCCAAAGTCTGCAAATTCCCTATGTGACCCTTTATGAGGGTGGTGAGAATGGCTCTCATCTAAAACTGCAGATTTATGGGGTAAGCTAATGGGCCATAATTTCCAGAATCTGGTGGAGGCACCCAGGATTGTGAAGATCTTCCCACAGTTGCAGAGCACACCCACTCATCCAACTACTATCAGAGGTAAGACCCAGATTAAACAGCTGTCCTAGCTGTGGGTTTAATTCCCTCGATGAGTTCACAACCCACAGCTGTGGGGACAGGTCCCGGTGATCATGGATGCTGTGCTTTGGGGGGGAGCAGCCAGTTCTCCCTTGGGCGTGATGTTTGGGGATGTTTGGCAGTGGCGCCTTGACATCTGGTTATGGGCTTTGGAGGAGGGAGGAGACTTGCTTTGTGACCTGTGTGGGGATGCCAACTTTGGCCCTGGGCCTTCAGTAATCTTCACATCATTTGAACTAGTTCTGAGCATACCACAAGGAGTTTCCTCTCAGGTTCACCAGTTACTACCCAAAGATTTTGTTATGGTTGTCTTTTTGAGTCTTTCTCCCTTTTAATTCTCTTGCTTTACTTTGGATGATTTTATAGAGAGCTCTTTTTTTCACTTATAGTGATCAAGCTTCATTCTTACCTTTTAGGATTTTGCTCCTCTCTGCCTTTTTAAAGATTTTTGGTTGTCCTTCCAGTTTATGGCATTTGCCACCAGCTTGGACCTCCTTTATGGTGATGTTTGTCTTTGTTTTGCTTGGGATTGCCTTTACCATGTCTTTGTTTCCAGGGTGGTAAGAGGCATTTGCCGCCGTGATTCTGTTCCTTGAGTACGCCATTTCCATGGCTCGAGGGCCTTAAAGATGATTCAGATGCTTGAGTACTGTTTTAGTCGCTGCCGAGAAGTTCTTTACTGTGGTCTTCGGGGACAGGTGGGGTGGGATGCTGACCTCCAGTTTTTGCTTGTGGTCTCTGATCTTTTGTGTGGGGGTATACTTCCAGAGGTGTTGATTCTCATTATGTGGGATGATACTTGAAAGTCCGTCGTTCTCTCCGTCCTCTTGTGGGGATGGCGACCAGTTGTTTGATGAGTTTGAGTTTATGAATCCTCTTGTGGGATGGCCTTACTAGTTGTTCCATGGCATTTTGTTATATTTGGGCTTTAGAAGTTTGGTCAAAGGTTTGGATCCCAGTAGTGTTCCCAGTCTATATTAGGTACTTTGAAAGCCCCTATGTGAGGTTTGTTTTTTGTGAGGGTGGCCTCCCACATGCAGTTTAATGGGGTCAGAGCAGTCTTGCCTAGTTGTAGTGTGGTGGCCTGTAACATGCTACAATGTGCATTGCCCAGTCTTGCCGTGTGGGTGTGTTCACGATGAATATGGATCATCCTCCTTTCTTGGTATTGTCGTCTTTTTGGGTGGGTGAAGTTGATAGAGGTAAAAACCTCCTGTGCTGGGGTGCTCTCAGGAGCCTTGAACCAGGTTTCTGTCACTGCACAGACATCGATGTTACTCCGTGTTGAATTGAATCCCGCCGAGGAGTCGTGATGAGATCGATTACTCTTTTCTCCTCCTGAAGGGCATTTAGGTTGTTCCATTTTTTTTGTGTTCTAGGGTGGTGAGTTTAGAATACCCTAGTTTTTTAAAGGTTGTTTTCTGGGGTAGCCAGGAGCCTTTGAATTTAGGCCTTTTCCAAGGGGTGCTATGGGCAAACCCAAGAGCCTTATGAAGTGGGTGTAATTGTCAGCATGCCATCAGGCAGCCAGCTGGATGATCCCCTTTGAACACCACCAGGTCCAAGCATTGATTTAAAGCTGATCATCTTATCTCTGTATTGTGTTTCTTGGCTTGGTGAAGGTAGGATACTGCTTATTGTGGAGGTCATACATGCCTGGTGCAGGAAGGTAGAGCTCTCAATGTCTCTTTTCATCCTACGACATGGATATTGCGATCATGAGGTCGTTTACGTCTCTTTTCATGTAGTCCACGTCTCTGTGCGTCAGACACCGTTTACATGACTGAGTGAGTGATTGGTATCGTATTTATTCTTCTAGTGCGAGACGTGCATTACTGCGGATTCTAGTGCCCTCAGTCTCATGAGCGTGGCGTCAGTGTGCCAGACTGTGTGAGCACCAAGACAGTAGTGTGTCTGGCATTGTGTTTGGCCTTGCCACGTGTGACTGTTTGTGTGGGCACTGTGTGGGGCTGACTTTGGCTACAGACTGTGTGACACTCTGTGTGGTGGTAGTTGTGTGGGTGTTGGTGGTGGTGGTTTCTGCTGTTTTGTTGGTGCGTGCTGTTTTGGTAGATTTCTGCTTGAGAATCTTTTGTGTGCTTATTGTGGTTATGGTGGTACACTATATGAGACTGGGTCTATAGTGTGTGTAGGTGTGTTCTCCTCCTGACTGGTCTTGCCAGTCCACTGTTGAAGCTAGTGCTATTGTTTGTGTGTTTCCTTGCATCTCACCATGTAGTTGTGTTTTTGTGGGAGGAGGATGGTTTTGTTTGTACATGGAGGGTGTGTAGGCTATTGACAATGTCCCAGGTTCACCAGCTGAAGCCCATAGTCTACCACTTAGCTGATGAAGAGGAGATCGCACCGGCAGCTTGCTAGAAGGACTAGACAAAAAATCCTGGAAAAAAGACACGAAAAATGGGGGGCAATGTGATGGGGGCTTTTGATGTGTTCCGTATCAAGGGCCGGAGTACATAAGGAGCAAGTGCTAGAGTTTAAAGGAAAGAACAGGTACTAGAAAAGTCAGGTAGAGATGAGAGTTAAGGAGTATTATTTAGTTTGCCTTTAAAAGTAACAGGGATGCTTAAAGGTAATATTGAAAAGAATGCAGCAAGCAGTGAAAGAGTGCAGTCTACTATGGAAGTAGGAGAGATGAGTTTTAAAGTAGGTAACTTGAGTTTTACCTGTTTAAAAGTTAAGGTTTAGTGGAAACTCTATTTTGAAAGGGGAAAAGATGGAAATTTTTGGTATATTTTTTTACTGTAGGATGGCCAATAAATTTGCATAATGGAGAAAAAATTTGGTCAAATGTGGTGGTTTAAGGATTACTCACATAAGATTAGAAGCTGTGAGAGAAAAGTAGAGAGAAATCAGATTAAATGAAAAGTTAAGGCAACTAGAAGAAAACTAGAAAGAGAGAGAAGAAGTCAGAAAGACTTTTTTTAATTTTTAAGTTTTGCAAAACAGCATGCAAGCAACACACAAAAGAAAACAAACTACAGTATTCAAAAATAATTAAACAATGCAGGGAAATACAAAAAAAAATAGCAAAAACTACCTCCTACCTTCACAAAGTGTGGGTTCAGGATGAGCCTTTCTGGCAGATCATCACTTATAATTCCCCTTTTGGTTAGTACCTCTCAAAAACACTTATCACAACTGGAATGACCTGAACAGTAATTTACTAAAAAAATCGTGGGCCTAAATAATAAAAAAATATGAAAACCATCTCAATGCTTTGTCCCTCTTCTTGATATTATATAAACTACTAAGAGGTAATCTTTGCCTTGCATAAAGACCCTCAGCAAGCCCTATCTTATCAGACTTGTAACACATTTGGAAGTCCAATGGCAGCTTAAACACAAAACAGAGGAATTTGAATCTCTTTTGCAGCATAAACAGGGCATGTTGGAGGGAAAGTTAAGTATCGCCCAGAATATTACTTTAACGGAACAGTCTTTCACTCCATTTAAAGCAAAGAACTTATCTAAGTCTATTCAAACATAATTTGGGTGACTGGATAGGAAACCATAAATTCACTACCGGTTTAGCACCTATAGCTCTTATTGAAAGGGGCAACAAGTACATGCCTCAATATATCCTTGTTTTGCCTGCCTCTGGATTTTACATACATAAAAATTTAAGGTCTAAAAAACTACTATGGGAATGTAAGGCTAGGTATTTTAAGATTTTCACAGATCATTAGTGTAGTGAGTACCTGTGAATCTATCAACTTGTATCTCAAAATAATCATTTCCTTATATACAGTAATTTGCTCCCACAACATTTCTGACAAAGTATCCTGTACAGAAGTTTTTAAATTCTGCCAACTAGTTACACACCCCCGAAAACATGCTTCCAATTACCCCCCTCTATTTCAGATCACACCTCCAGCATTTGCTACCTACCTGAAGAAAAGAAGTCTGCTTCTGGTATAAAAATATTTATGCTAACACTTCCATGCAAAAATCCTGAGGATACTAGACTTTGTTGCATACTTGGGAGCGCAAAAAATTTTAATTCCACTGTTGTTTTGTATATTACCTTTCCATGCGCAATTTCCAGTCTTTTCTAACCACTTGTCATAGGTTCTTACAGTTGTCAGACGTTATTTTGTATGTCATACTAATTATTCCCTTTTTTAACAGCAGCTTTTTTTCTAGACTCAACAAAAAGCTCAAACAAAGCTGGTCTTTTACTTAACAATCCCGCATCCCTTTCTCTTTGCCTATAGTATATTTGTTGCTGGTATGGAATGCAGTCTTCAAGCTGCAGTCCAAACTATTGCTTGGTCTCATTCTAATCTTTCTCCTTCCTTAGATATTTGTTTCCAATACCTTGGCTCCTTTGTTAATTTTCTCCAAAAAAATTCAATCCCCCCTCTTGACTAGTTTCTGCACCTTTACTTACAGTCATCCCTGTTGGTCAAATCACAGTAATCCATTTCCGTGCTGACTTCATTCTTAAAATATTTTCTGCTACTTTATAAATGTAGTATGGTTATATTATAATATGTTTTTGTTATTCTCGTTAAGGGCCTGCATCAAAATCCAACCCTCTCTCCTGATTTTGTGAAGTCTATCCCTCCCCCATTGATCTTCTTGACTTATTTATATGAGCCATAGCTGGGCAGCTCTAATGTATTCCTTCAAATCTGGTAATCCTATTGGAGAACAACTTATCCAACTTATTTTTTGCCCACTTTCCTTCCCAAATAAATTAATTCTATTTTTTACTAATTATAGTCCACAACTTCTTGATAAAAAAATATGCCTAACGTTTTTACAATACCAACTCACTACTTGTTTGGCAGTAGCTGTTCTTTCCCATCTCTTCGGACATTCCTTGCCGATTAGGACCTTGGTAATTACTAATGAATTTCAGGACTAGTGTTAATTTTTCAAAGCATTTTCTATTTTTTTTTTTTTATATTCTGATCTCTGAACAATCTGTTTGTGTGCAGTCCTCCCTCTATGCATTTAAAGTGCCATTTTTGGTAAATTCATTCTGCAAATATCATTTCATATCCCCTCTTGTCATTAAATATGTTTCATCTAGATGACATATGTTTAGGTCAAATCTTTAATCAATGCATGCTTTACTTTGCTGTAATGACTGCTCTATTTTTACCTATATAAAAAATGCATGAAACGCATTTCTATCAGATTATGAAGATGGTGTTAAATTGTAGAGTAGTAAAGGAATTGTACACTGAACGCTTGTTAAAAAAAAGGTTGGAAAGTCACAAATCTACTGATACCATGTGTTAGATTTGAATTTTATTTATAATCATCCTCACATGCCTTTTATTCTTGCATGTCACAAGTCTGCTTCAATTTTAGTCCTAGATGATTTCTTTTCTGTAACTCAGGTTGACAGGGGCGACCGCGGTGGAGCAGTAGTTAGTGTTACCACCTCATAGCAAGATGTTCTCTGGTTCGATCTTCGGCTGGCATGCCTTCTGTGCGGAGTCTGCATGTCCTCCCTGTGGTCACTTGGGTTTTTCTCCAGGTGCTCTGTTTCCTCCCACATCCCAAAGACATGCTGTAGGTGGATTGGATACTCTAAACTGGCCCTAGGTGTGAGTGCATGCATGTGTGGCTTCCAGGGAAGGTTGGGCACTGGGCTGGCAACTCAATACTGTAAAACTCCACTGCCAATCATGAGCAGACAGGTGATCTGCTGTGGTGACCCCTAAGCAGGAAAAAGCTGAAAGAAGAAGGTTGCTGACAGCAGTTCCTCTTCATCATTTTATTCTCATTTTGTCATGCTCCATTTGTAGCATTCTTAAACTGATCTGCAGTTTAATCTTTCAGATGTACTTCAGGGTGTATTCCATGCTCACTACAGCTTTAACATGGTGGTTCTTTTTACTTGGAAAAAAAAAAGGAAACTGTCATATTTTAATGTTATCCTTACATTGGCATTCACTGTTGCTTCTCCAAATTTACTAGTAAATGTTTGAGTGATACTTAAATACTCAGAGCATTTCTGGGCCTTTGGGCCAGATTCACGAAGGCTTGCATGGAGTCTAAGAGTAGAGTAAGACTCCATACAGCCAACATGTCCACTGAGCGATCCAGGAATAGCCAGTAGGGGCATGCAACAGAGCTCCCAAAATGAGTCCTACACAGACAGGGCTTGGATATGCAAATTACCTCAATTGCAGGCGAAAGCTATGCAACAGAGGTAAATTTGCCATCCAGGAAACCCGAACCTGTCCGAGTAAGAGTAGTGTTATTTGCAGAAATGTACTCAGTTGACAACTGAGTACATTTCTGCAAATAGCAAAACGGAGCTGTGACAGCTCCAAAAAAGGATGTATTTAGTTGAGGAAGCATGCCAATGGCCATATGTTAACTGATGCAAAATAAAAATAATTTTTTTTTTTTCATCCGGATCTTTGGGGTTTAAGCGTAGCACAGTGCCATGCAAATGTGCTGTGCTCTAAAAACCAGAAAATCAATAATTAAGATCCACAAATGTGGATTTTATTGCTATTCTGAATTTACAATGCAAGGGAATGGCAGGCTGATGACAACATGGCCACCGAGTAGAGCTTGCTAAGGGGGGAAGCTCAGTCTAAGAGATGTAACCAAGCATTAGTAGGCAATCCTATGCAAATGAGGGTTAGGACAGTGGATCGCAAGTTTACATAGCAAATGAGCACAGTCAGTGGAGTGTAGGAGTAGGATAAGGGGAGTAACAGAGTAGAAGATAGGTGACATCACGAGGGGGTATGTATGAAGGAAGTGCAGCTCATTGGAGCAGAGTGGCATGTGTCAGTTGTCATTTACACATCATTGGAAGAGGTGTGTCAACAGGTAGGCTAGGTAAAGGCAAGAAATTGAAGGTGTATGCCGTGGATAACACTAAAGTTTCTTGCTGAACATGTATGCGTGCTGGTCCACGCCCGACAACCCGAGTAAGACTGTGTGCGTGCACGCGCGTGTGCGTGCGTATAATTCAGAGTAAGCATGTATAAGGCTGTTTAACATTGTGTAAGCGCGTTTGCACCAGTGTGCGCAGGTTTTACCATAAATAAGCACGTTTTAGTCAGTGTAAGCATGTGTGCATGCGTGTGAGCTGGTGTGCGCGTGTTTGTGCTTGTGTGTACGGCACTGCCCCCCTGAGGAAACAGAAAGGAAAAAGGAAGCACAGCAAATAGTAGGAAGTTATCAGGGAGTACTAGCAGAGCTAGCAGGTGAAAACAATCAGAATCAGGCAATTACACAGGCGGTACACTAGCCCAGCCCAGCCCAGCACTTAAAACTCTGCAAACAACATTCCATTATGTTTCTCTCAAGAGACACTGCAACACTGCAGTAAGCTAATAGAAGTGAAAACTGAAAAAGCTTTATTGAGACAAAGAAATGTTAGGGACTGCCATTACTGTTATAAGGCGACATATGCAACATGCTGAGGGTGGTGACAATGCAAATGCTGCTGGACAACCCACAGTGAGGAGACGGAGAAGAGTGTACAGGCCAAGGGTAACCTGCCAGGGGCTACATGAGCTGGAGATAGTGGAGCACTATAGAGTGGACAGAGACCTCCTACAGCAAATTGTTGAGCTGTGCAGGCCATGCCTCACACACAGAACCAACAGAGGGGAACCCATCCCAGTGGAAACCACATATGTGGTATGTGTTGGCCTAAGAATATTAGCAAAAGGTACCTTCCAGAGACCAACTAGTGATATGATGGGGATATCACAGGCATCAGCATCCAGGGTACTGTGCCAGTTCCTGGAAGCCATGTCAGCACATGTCGGTGATCATGTATATTTCCCCAATTTCCATGAGGTACTGGCCAGCAATATGCATCTCTTCCAGCAAATAGTGGAATACCCTAAGGTAGTGGGTGCAATAGATTGCACGCACATATGCATCAAAGCACCAGCCAGTGAGTGGGGTAGGATCTACTTTAACCGCAAGGGCTTCCCCTCCATCAACTGCCAGGTCGTGTGTGATGCCCAGGGCATGCCCAGTATGCTTTGGCCTTGGCAAAGAGGCAATGCATAGCACATACACTAGCTCAGTAGGAACCCTGGAAATGATACCTCTCTCTGACTCGCACATACAGTAAAAGGGATGCCCAACTTGATACTACCTGTTTTCAAACATGTATAGGGAGTGTAGTATGTGCATCCAACATAGGCAGCCCTGCAGCACCACCTGAGGCATGATTGCCATGTGTTAAGCAATATAAAGCAGTGCTAAACAGCATTTACCACCATGTAGTATATGTAAACAAAATTGCACACACCAACAAGCACAACTGTTATCAATGTTGAGCAATATTGGGCAACGTTCAGCAATGTTGGTGAACGTTGAGCAATGTTAGACAAGCTTGGTCTAAGTAGGGCATAGCTGAACAAAAGCCAACATGCTCATATTTGCTCTACTGGTCCTTAAGCAGTCTGGTCTGCTTAGTATGAAAATATAAAGCAGTGACAGGCCTCAAACCCAGGTTACTGTGCACTATAGTCATAGTACTGAACCACTAAACCATGACACTATTTCAGTGGTCAACCTGTATGAAGAAATGTTGATAAGTCTGTGCAAAGTATCTCATGGAAACCCTGCAGACACAGCATAATCCCTGTCGAGTTATGACAGAAAGGTGAGGCCTGCAGTAAGAATAGAACCTGATTTTCAACACACATAGTATAAATGTTAATACTGGTCATGTTCACACACATCAACAAATGTAGTGTATCTCAGACAGCAACATACTAAAAGGTCACACTGGGCATGCTCACACACTTGAATAAATGAGACAAATGTCAGGCAACAAAACACTGAAAGTCCGAACTGGGCATGCTCACACACTTAGGCCATGTCTGAGTACAGCAGTGGGCCACACATATCTGGCAGTTGCATGTGTTAACCCAGGAACCTCTCACTATTCAGCAATCCGCCCAGTGCACACAGTTATATGACAACAGACACATATATAATATAGTGGAACCCTGTCATAATCAAATGTGTTCTGCAGATACCTAGGTTGTTCATAGAAAGTGGGAAAGCAAAGAAAATAAAAAACCTGCAATCAGTATAATCAATAAACAGTGTGCATCCCGAACATTATCATAGGTTCAGAGGTTGATACTAGGCTATCTGCCTTAGGGCATGTACAAGCCTAGCCAGAGTGTGTTTGGCTTTCACAACCCTGTCAGATTAGTACACTGTGCCTGTGAATAGTAGGTCACACAAGATAGCCCATTTACGTTTAGTCTATTGTGCCTCTGTCTAGCAGGGACCCAGAAGATATCCCAGGGGTAATCATACGATCACCCATCCACTTGTCAAGATGTCTCCTGTAGGTGGTCAGTGGGGGGCTCTGCCTATGTGGAACTGGGATTTCATTCTGGACTGAGTGGAGCCACTGGGATAAGAATCTGTCCCTCCAGCATGTCCTATTGCCATCTGTGCTGAGGTTTACGTCTCTGGAGTGTGTAGCTCCAAGGGATTTGGATATCCTGAGGTGGAGCATGTCCATTAATTCTGGGTTGGACATTTCCTTAAACAACAGGCACAGATCACATCCGAGTAGGCGGTAAGTGACTGAGTAGAGCTGGAGTTACTTTATCCGAACTGCGCAGGGCATCTGTGTGAGTCCCTAGATCTGCTTGTTGAGGTACGTTTGTGGCCATTACAGTTGCTGCAGGTGTCGGGTAAGGTACATCCCAAATGGGGCATTGTATCCAAGCATGGTCTTAATGAGTATAGGGGCACAATGACCTCACTTGATCTAGATGTGAAACCTTATGGGATAAGGCGGGCTATATAGAAGGTCTGTCTAACCACTTTGGCAACATGATTGTCAAGGACGAGAGTACTAACAACTCGTGTCCCCAAATCCCTAACAACTCCTACCGTACGTAATGGATTACCACCTATGTGGTAATGTGGGGGCATGTTGTTATTCCCAAAGGGGATGATTATGCATCTAATGGCATTTAGCTGTAGGCCATGGCTCTGTCACCAGTCATCCATGTCTGTGAGACACTGTTTGAGGATGCTTGTGCCAGCTGGAGAGTTGATTATGGCACCCAGTTTGCAGTCATCTGTGAACATGGTTAGCCATATTCCTCCTGTGTTAGCTTGTACATCAGAGAAATATATACTGAACAAGAGAGGTCCCAGGGCTGAGCCTTGTGGGATGCCACATGTAACTGGTGTATAGTCAGACATGGCACCTGCAATACTGACCATGTGGGTGCTACCCCTGATCCAGTTAGAAATCCATCTTGTGACATATTTGTCAACATCGAAGCTGGTGAGCCTATGTATAATGGCCGAGTGGGGTATTGTGTTGAAGGATTTTGCAAGGTCCAGGTAGGCTGTGTGGACAACCTTCCCTGTTTCTATGGACCTGGTAACTGTTTAAAGAAGTCGAACAGGTTCAAGAGGCAAGATCTGCCCACAACAAAGCTGAAATGTGTAGGACCCACTGTCTCTAGGTTCTCGATGTTTATGTGTATGAGTTCCATGACAATACGCTCCATAGCTTTGCAGAACAGGCTAGTTAGGCTTATAGGGCGATATTGTTCGGAGTCCGTTGTGGCACCACCGCTGTGGAGCGGGACCACTGTTGCTGTATGCCATTCCTTGGGTACATATCCTGCAGTAACTCTGATATTGAACAGTGACTTAATGTGAGGGTTACGTTCGTTATGAAGCTCGTGTAAGACACAGGCAGGGATACTGTCTGGTCTCATTGATGCTGTGTTGTCTGCTTTGGGGAGGGCAGCACTCACCTGTTCATTTGTGATGTCAGGGAGGTTACACTCTGTTGGGATGGACAGTTGCTCTTTAGGGGGGATGGGGGGGAGACATTTGCACTGATTCTGTTTGCCAGGTATGTTTAGTCAGTATGCAGTAACTCACAGCATATCAGTGAGTTTCCACCCAGGTTCCTGACATAACTAAAGAAGGCCTTGTGATTGTCCTAAGTGTCTGGTGCAATTGTCCATTAGAAGCGGGCCTTAGGTGAATTCATGAGTGATCGTAGCTTTTTGCTAGTACTGATCAGAGATGCCTTCCCTGTCTGGGATTGTGCTCTATCGTGTAGTAGCCTCCTCCTTTCATTGTATAGCTTATTAATGGCCAGGGTCCACAAGACAGGCCCCCTGCCTTTGGAGGAGTGAGTCTTGTTGTTATTTGGGATAGCACAATCCATGCATTCCACTAGGTGTCCATTGAATGCATTTGTAAAGGATTCAGCGGTCTGAGCCATATTTACCACTGCCCCAGGGTCTTTGAAGGATACCACCTTCGTTTGGAGAAGTGTGATGTTTGCTTTCAAAAAGTTCTTCACCAAGATTACCTAAGATGGGGGTGGGGAATGGGATATGGATATCCAGTGAGATAAATGTATGGTCTGACCTTACCAATGAGGGGTATACCTCTGGTGTGGAACATAGAGTCTCCATGTTGGTGATGATCAGGTCCAATATGTTTTCCCCTCATGTGGGTGTGGTGACCAGTTGTGCCATATCATTTGAGTTTACAAATACTAGCAACTGTTGGGTGAGGGTGTTGGGGCTTGAGTAGTATTCCCAGTCAATGTTTGGGTATTTGAAGTCACCCAATATAATGGTGTTTGGGGAGACCTTCAAATTCTCCAGTGTTCCCAGGAAAGTCGAGTGGGGTTCCTGAGTTTGGGAGGGTTTTCTGTAGCAGGCTACAAACTGAAAGGCAGTTATGCCCACTGTTAGATGCACATGTATGGTCTCCGATGCTTCTTGCAGTGCTAATAACCTGGAGGTGTGTGTATCTGTGATGTATATGGATACTCCCCCTATTTGTGTTGGCTGGTCCGAGTCTCATGGTCAGAAAGCATGGTATGAAGTATAACCTGGTAGTGCTGGTGTGCTTTCGGGACCCTGAACCAGGTGTCTGTTACTGCACAGATATCGACATTCTCCATACTGAGGAGAGTCCTGAGTGCGCGCATTTTGAGGTAAGACATCTGGTGTTGAGCAGCATTACCCTTAGCTTCTTTTACCTTGTAATGTCTATGGAGGTGGGTTTGTCTTTTGGCCTCACTTAAAAAAGGCACTATGGGGGTGGCAAGAGCCTTAGCCAGTATTCGAAAGTCCAGGAGTGACAGGTGCAAGCTGTCCATAGCGAAGCTATGTGGCATGTTGAGCATGTCAGCCCAGGCTGACAAACACTGGATCCCCTTTGAATGACACCAATATGTTAGCCAACTGTTAAAAGTGATCAGTTTGTCTGTATACTGTGACATCATTCTTGGTCAGTGTAAGATGCTACACAAGGTCAGGGTCATACTGGTCTGGGCTACATGATCAGAGAGTTCCTCTATCTCTCTTGTCATGTAGTCTAGGGAGGAACGTCTGAGGTTATTCGCACCAGCATGGACAATGATGTAGCCATTTCTGTACTTGCTTTGGAGTGACCTGAGTGCATGTGTTATGTGCCAGACCCTGGCACCCGACAGACAGCTCAAAGTGATCATCACCTTGTTCAGCCTGGTGAGTGGGACGTCAGTGTGTCTGACAATAAGTGTTACCTATTACAAGTGTATTAGGTGTGTTGTTTAGCCCTAAGGCCAGTGACTGTGTGGCACACTGACTCTGTGAACTATGTGATATGTGGGTATTGTTGTGGGGTAGCAGTTGTTTGTGTGTCTGCTTTCGAGGTCTCTGCTGCTTAGGCAGAGTTTATTTAGAGCCTCTGAGTATGTTTATGTGTGGTAATGCAGTTTGATTGCTGTCGCTATAGGTCTATGTGAGACTGGATTTGTGGTGTGTGTGGTTACCTTCACCACTTGATAGACTGTCCCAGTCATGGGTCAAAAGAGCAAAGCCTCCTGTATGTCTATATAGTTGCATCTCTCACATATATCTGAGTTTGTTGGGAGGAGGAGAGGGTTGTCTGTGTACATAAGGCAGTTGTAACATTGTGTCAAAATTCCAATATTCACCAGCTGGACTGGAGAGTACACACAAAACCGACCTTTGGACATGCCAGGATATTATGATGACATACTCTGTTGACTGATCACAAAGGATCAGTAGGGTGTTAAGTGTGTAAACAAGTATAACAGGGGTTTAGAGCTCAGGTTTGTCAGTGTTTTGTAAAGATTATCTGTGAAGGAGTCCAGACTGAACCATGACACGTCCTTCAGCTATGTCATAAATAGCAATGTACACTCATATATGTCCTGAGTCAGGGCCAACTGTACCTGACTGACAATGCCGACATCCTGTCAGACAGGCCTATATATACATACCCACCTCCCACTGACAAAAGGCCCTATCATCATACCAGGAGACATCACATGTAGAATGGGTAAACAGCTCCCCCCAAAGCCGAAAGCATGGCATCAATTGGATTACATTGTTTCCCTATATGTGTCATGAGTGAACTACAGAACAAACAGAACCTGCACCTGAACAGTCTGTTGAGCCTCACCCTCTCCACAGGATCTGAAACTGTTGAATGTGTTACAGCAACATATAGCACTCCCCACAAGTGTTGGTGCACAACAGACCATGGGAAGTATAGTCCAAAAAGCCTATGAAGTCTGATCTGCAAGGCCATGGAGTCCATCATGATTGAAGTCATAAACAGAGCTATTGGAAGCCGACAAACACACAACCCTACCAACTGTGGTATGTTCATGGGCAGATCATGGTTCCCAAACATGCTAGACTGTTTGCAAGGCAGCCACCCAGGACATACATCACTGAATGGAGCTACACATGTCCCACATAGACTTTGAATAGCCCTTTATCAACATCCCAGACACATGTCATATCCACAAAATCAACAATCTGTGCATAAATATGTGTTGTCATATGAAGAAATGGCAATTTGTCCGCAGATAGATCACACATTCCTGGGATTGCATAAAACAAAGTGTACACACATTACCATGTCCAGTCTGATGATGTCAGCATCCTACAAATATAGCAGGAGAAAAGATGCCACCCAATAAAGCAGATATCATGTTGTGTTACTGTGTATCTCTCTAATATCGTAACGTAGTTAAGTAGGGGTTCGAAACCTGCAATTGCCTACTGTTTGGGGGGCTGTATATGTGTGTGATTTCCTTTGAGAGGAGTGCCCTTTTTGGAGACTGAGAAAGCACATTAAAAGAGGTACAATCCTCTTTGGAAAGTCTGATGATGTCAGCATCCTACAAATATAGCAGGAGAAAAGACAACTCCCAGTAAAGCATATAGCGTGTTGTGTTCATGCGTATTTCTTGAGTATCATAATATAGCTAGGTAGGGGTTTGAATCCTGCAATTGCTGGATGTGTATGTGTGCGATTTTCTTTGAGAAGAGTGCCCTTTTTGGAGACTGAGAAAACACATTAAAAGAGGAACAATCCTCTTTGGAAAGTCTGATGATGTCAGCATCCTACAAATATAGCAGGAGAAAAAAAAAACACCCAATAAAGCATATAGTGTGTCGTGTTAAGGCATATCTCTCAAGTATCATAGCATAGTTAAACAGGGGTTTGAATCCTGCAATTACTGACTGTGTGGGGGTGTGCATGTGTGTGATCTCCTTTGAGAGGGTGCCCTTATTGGAGACTGAGAAAACACATTAAAACAGGTACAATTCTCTTTGGAAAGTCTGATAATGTCAGCATCCTACAAATATAGCAGGAGAAAAAAAAGCACCTAGTAAAGTATATAGCATGTGGTGTTAAGGCGTATCTCTCAAATATCATAGCATAGTTAAAAAGGGGTTTGAATCCTGCAATTGCTGACTGTGTGGGGTGGTGTGTATGTGTGTGATTTCCTTTGAGAAGAGTGCCCTTTTTGGAGACTGAGAAAACACATTAAAAGAGGTACAATCCTCTTTGGAAAGTCTGATGATGTCAGCATCCTACAAATATAGCAGGAGAAAACAAAAACCCAATAAAGCATATAGCATGTCGTGTTAAGGTGTATTTCTCAAGTATCATAGCATAGTTAAACAGGGGTTTGAATCCTGCAATTGCTGACTGTGTGTATGTGTCTAATTTCCTTTGAGAGGAGTGCCCTTTTTGGAGACTGGGAAAACACATTAAAAGAGGTACAATCCTCTTAGGAAAGTCTGATGATGTCAGCATCCTACAAATATAGCAGGAGAAAAAACAGCACCCAGTAAAGCATATAGCGTGTTGTGTTCATGTGTTTCTCTCGAGTATCATAACATAACTAGGTAGGGGTTTGAATCCTGCAATTGTTGGCTGTGTATGTGTGTGATTTCCTTTGAGAAGAGTGCCCTTTTTGGAGACTGGGATAACACATTAAAAGAGGTACAATCCTCTTTGGAAAGTCTGATGATGTCAGCATCCTACAAATATAGCAGGAGAAAGTTGAAGTAACACATTTAAAACTAGTCTCTTTAGAAAAAAATCTGATGGATGTCAGCATTCTACAAATATAGCAGGATAAAACTAAACACCCAATAAGGGTACATGCCCGGGGTATATGTCAGACATGTTCGGGGGTATTTGTATGATTTCCTTTGAGAGGAGTGCCCTTTTTGGAGACTGGGAAAACACATTAAAAGAGGTACAATCCTCTTTGGAAAGTCTGATGATGTCAGCATTCTACAAATATAGCAGGATAAAAATAAACACCCAATAAAGCATATAGCACGTCGTGTTAATGCTTATCTCTCTAATATCTTAACATAGTTAGGTAGGGATTTGAATCCTGCGATTGCTAACTGTTTGTGTGTAACACCGTTGGTCAATGCGGTGTGGGTTTTGCTTTTACTATGGTATGACATATCAGGATTAAAACAGTATGTGCATTGCACGCATCGGGTATCTGTGTGGCAAATAAATATATCTACATGTGACCTCAATTAGTACATAGGTGTGAAGCCTGCATACTACATGAATACATTTGTTTCCTTTGACAGATTGTGCCACTGCTTCTCAGATTGTAGGTCACATATGTATGTATGTATGTGGCAAGGCCAGCCACTGTAGTGATCTGTGGCCAAGGTCATCTGTGTCACACACACCCATGACAGTTACTATAGACTAGTGTGAGTGGGGGTACATGCCTGGGGTATATGTCAGACATGTTCGGGGGTATGTGTATGATTTCCTTTGAGAGGAGTGCCCTTTTTGGAGACTGGGAAAACACATTAAAAGAGGTACAATCCTCTTTGGAAAGTCTAATGATGTCAGCATTCTACAAATATAGCAGGATAAAAATAAACACCCAATAAAGCATATAGCACGTCGTGTTAATGCTTATCTCTCTAATATCTTAACATAGTTAGGTAGGGGTTTGAATCCTGCGATTGTTAACTGTTTGTGTGTAACACTGTTGGACAATGCGGTATGGGTTTTGCTTTTACTATGGTATGACATATCAGGCTTAAAACAGTATGTGCATTGCACACATTGGGTATCTGTGTGGCAAATAAATATATGTACATGTGACCTCAATTAGTACATAGGTGTGAAGCCTGCATACTACATGAATACATTTGTTTCCTTTGACAGATTGTGCCGCTGCTTCTCAGATTGTATGTCACATATGTATGTATGTATGTGGCAAGGCCGGCCACTGTAGTGATCTGTGGCCAAGGCCATCTGTGTCACACACACCCATGATAGTTACTATAGACTAGTGTGAGTGGGGGTACATGCCTGGGGTATATGTCAGACATGTTCATACACAACAACGTCTGGCAATAATGGACAGTCATTATAGGTGTACAACAGCCTTGTGGATATGCATACAGGCCCCTAATTTCTTATGTGATACACCGAGGGACTCCACAATATGTTTGGATATGTGGATACCAAAGGACAGATGACATAACACTTGGCTGTATGTACACATTGGTACCCGACATACATGTTGGGGGTTACCACCTATGTGGTACTGTCGGAATAGTATGTATAGTAAATGTGGATGACTATGCTATAGTTGGCTTAGAGCTATACAGCATGTTTTGGACAACAGGTATCTGTCTGTATGATATCCTTGTGTAGGATATGTATCCCATCCAGAGAATGCATTGTAGGCCAATGCATGCATTTACAGATGTGGATGGACATATCCCTAGTGTGTTTGCATGTACCTAAGAGGGCTATATGCCAAACAGGTGTGGTCCCAGGAACGGGTAGCGATCAATACCACTGGTTACTGTTATAGTATAGTACCGGAAGGATCCAACTGTTACTGAGTTCCCTACATCTGTGTGTCAGTTGTCAGGACATCATCTAATGATTGGTTATAGTCAGGCTGTTGAGCTTGTGTATACTACCAGAATGCAAAACAGTGACAGATAGTAACAGTATCACCCACAGCATAGTGTCAAACCATTTCATACACACATGTGTACCCATGTTAGAACATATCTGTAGTGGAATGCATACTAGCCATTGAGAGATACTATGAGATGTTAATAACGTGTAATACAGGGTATGTCACACGTCCCATGTGCCCACTATGCATGTACATGCAGACAGTGTGCCCCCACCATGTTCACAGATGTACACCTGCTAATCTGTACTGCACACATCACACACGTACTGTCCACTCACTAACACATGCTGGCAACACTACACACTTCAGCCAAGTAGCACATGGGCAGACAATACATACTCAGACTTAACACTGGTGTAAACAATGCTACATTGACAATCATAGCTTTGATGCATCATGCCTGCTCAGATATACCTACAAAGATATCATTACACTTTCCTGTTGACAACATGCTAACATTGCTACACTGCTATAATGTCACCCTGTGCATCAGCACCATGTTAGCATGTTCCTGCATCAATGTTACAGATGACAGGAGGTGGCACAGGTTTCATCATATGCACAGGGTGTGCTGTTGGTTTGCCAGAGCCCGACATTGACCCATCCAATCAACATGTATATGTGTGTGTGTGTGTGTGTGTGTGTGTGTGTGTGTGTGTGTGTGTGTGTGTGAGGGACAACAGTAGAGCATGGGCCAATGTTGATGTAATGTGTGTGTGTATGTGTGAGCCCTAGTTGTTTGGTTAATGTGTGTGTGTCTGCATGCACACAGCTCCACCATGTGGCTGCCATATATGGGAGGTTGTGGGACAGCCACAGACTGCACCTGCCAGGCTGCACAGATCATTGTTTCTGGGCATGGACACGGTACCCGTGCCTGGCAGGGGTGCTGCTGACAGTATCGGGTACCAAGCCTGACTGGGTACTATCATCAGAGGCAGAGGTATGCCGACTGGACCCATGTCCCTGCTGGGACTGGCCAGAGCCATGTGCATGTGGTCTATTAGGACAATCAATTGACAGGCCAGCCCCAACATTGCTGGGGCTGGTAATGCCACTACGGGAGCGGCTGTGATCTGTGTGTCATCCGCGACTGCCAGCAATTGATGTTGCTGGCATATGTCTACATCGACATCTCAACCATCCCACATGGTCCTGGCTCATGGAAAGCACATTGTGGAGGGCATCTAATGTCTCCCCCCAATGTCTATCAATGACCTTGGTGTAATTCCGGATGGCACCGGCAAGGTCATGGATACTGTCATTGATAGTGGTGTAATGGGCCCTCTGCACCCTTAGTCCCTGTCTGGTGTACCGTTCCATACATGCCTGTGCCTGCATTACAGCCTGGAACATACTTGAGGTTGTAAGACTTGTAGGGGCACGTCTGCCAAGGGCATTATGACCAGCGGTGCTCCCACAAGAATCCCTGGACATCCGCCTATGTGGTAACATTCCAGGAATCCGGGTATGGCTGCTGTGAGGGGATGCATGTGCCATGGATACCACACTATCCTGGTCAGTACCAACTGTATGCTGTCTCTAAGGCCATTGGTGATGAGGGATGTATTGGCAGTATGAGTGTGTGCATAGATGGGGTGGAAAGCTGTGTACTGTCGATTGGCAGACCAACGACAAACCCTGTCAAACCTGCCTGTGCCACAATACATGTATCATCTTCTCCACTATTTGTGGCAGTGACTTCAGGTTCCCTGCTGCATTCAGCCAACTCAACCTCAGCACCTGTGAGAGGAAGACAGGAAACACACTTTACAATCTGTACATGATGTTAGCACACATGCACATATGCACACATGAACACATGAACACATGCACACATGCACACATGCACACATGAACACATGCTCATATGCACACATGAACACAAATACACTCCTCACTACAGCAGATACACACACCAACAATCCATAAATACACTCCTCACTACAGCAGATACACACACACACCAGCAATCCAACACATACTCAATAGTGGTTGAAGGTGGGTGACAGTATCACAAGGCAAACAGTCACCTCACATGTGTCAGCATGCACAATATGTGTTGCTCAAGACCATGCAGTGTGAGTGTAGACAGCCCTAGTTAATAACAGTATACATGGCTTTGATGCATGTGTGTAGTTGTTCAGTGATTGGCTACACCCTGGAACACAATGTGTACAAGGACACAACATTCATTACTGTGCAAGTATTATCAGCTCTGCAATGTCCTGTGCACCATCACTCACAGGTATACATACCATGGCTGCATTTGTTATCTGTGTGTCACATAGATTTCCATGTCTGATTACAGTGTCTGTGTCTGTAGCAGATAATAGTGGGCACAGGTGTAGCACATGCATGCTATGTACACACACGGGATGAGTGGTGCATGTATACGTCATGGAATACCAATGCTCGACATGGCCATTGTACAGTGGTTATGGTGAGTGTGGGACATATTGCAGATATGTCGGTGCCAGCCATGACATGGCATGCTACACGACTGCAACATTAAACACCACACATACCCAATGTGTGTCCTGTGACCTATACACCCAATAGCATTCTAGGACATATATGTGTCACTTTGTACAGATGGTGACTGCTATGCATATTGTGTATAGTTGCATATGTTTGCACACACACAACATGCTATGCATATTGTGTATAGGTGCATATGTTTGCACACACACAACATTGAGGTGCAAAGCAATGACTGCTATGTGTAGTACTGTGGTCACTGTAACTGGATGGGGTGCAGTACCATGAGCCATCATCATCATGCATCATGTGGTCACTCAAGGCTACTAATGTGTGACAGACCACCGCCTAGCATGCTGCACCTGAACTGCAGTGCTGTGGCTATGTTCACAATTACACAGCCACTTTGTACATGGGTGTGTGAGGTGCCCAATAGGGAGCATTGCCTAACATGACTGTGTTATGTGTTGAAGAGTGTTGCACAGCCCCATGATAGGCCTCTACCCCTCAGATATTTCATGTGTGCTGTGTGGATGACATGTGGGATACTGAAGTGTGACCTTACAGCGGGTGTGTGGTTACGCCATGTGTAGCATGTTGAGGTGTACTGCATATGACAAACATGTTATGTTGTGTACAGCTGTATCAGCTATGCCTATCCAATGTGCAGTACGATGTTTCCACAAGTGTGTCTGATGCTCTGTGTATTGCATGTGATTGAGGCAGCTACTGACATTACTGAGATGTGCAACGTCTTATAGCAAACATGCACAGCATGCATTATGCGTAGGTGTGTTACGTGTACATGGCCTACACCTCACCTATGACATGCACATTTCATTACCAGTATTGAAGTTATGACACATTCACCAGCATGGATCGTCTGCCCTGCTGTCACACCAGAGGGACCTACAAGAATATGAGAGAGTTCATCAGTGGCCACAACTTTGGCATTGCTACTGTCAGTTTGCTAAACTACAGTAGAACAACAGTCGACAGTCACAGGTGTACAGATAATATTCCAAATATCAGTATTGCACAACTGCTAAACACACAGTACACATCTCACATATACATAATCTAACAATACAGGTAACTGTAGTCTACAGATAGGACATGTTACCTGCACGCTCCATGTCAACATGCTGGGTGGCTCCGGCCTCCATGACAACACATGTCTGTGGCAGTTACTGTTGTTGGCCAGGAGCCACCATGCTTAGGAGCAGCTCCTCCACTCTGGTGAGGTGGGGATGAATGGCCACCCCACCACCTGTGGCAAGCTGTTGTCTATGGATATCAGATGTACGCCACCGGATATGTCTAATTAAATCACTGCAGTGATGGCGTACCTGCTCATATGTCCAGTTATGCATGCCTATGTCATTTATTTACCCGACAAACCGGATCTTGCCACAGTGTAGTCCACTCATGCTGGTGCTGGCTGCTTATGGAAAACAGCAGTGAGTAGTGCTGCACCAGGCTGTGGTGGATTTCCTGTTCCTCCATTGCTGTGTAACAAGGATTATGTTGGTGGGCCATCAGCCTGAAAGAGAAATGAACAATATGTGTGAGCGAGTCCTGTGGCACACTTTACACCCTTAACTACAGACATCACTTCACTGCCATATATATCATCCGTTTGTCTGTCAGAGGATACACACGTTCAATACCACATATTGGTTCTCAGGCCACAACTGACTGACAGTGCCTGGCACACTCCATATATCAAACCACTACACAACAGTACCCAGCACACTGTTTGTGACACAATGCACAACCTCACCACAGGGGTATATATCACGCTAATGCACGAAGAAAGATGTCATCCATTGCAATGAATGTAAAGTACAGTTACAGTAGTACCAGTAAACCACCCTAGTCGCTGATGCCATACCCCTGCCTAACATATGTGCACAGTTGTTAATATAGGTGGCATACTGCTGTAACAGAGTATATATGTTGCTAGATACACACGTATACCCTGTAACACAAATATGATTGCAGGCATGGTACAGGCATAATTACACACACATCAGACAAACATACAATACACCACTGTATGCCAAACCAGATGAGCTTTACCTGTGTACCATACAGTACTGTGTGCCACTACTTACAAACCCTTATGCCTGAGGTATGTAATCCATGCAGACTACAGGAAACACACAAGACAGTGTTTCCAAGCAATGTGAACATGCACTATACTGTGCTGTTTTGGCCTAGAGTTTCAGGTAGTACAACAGTTCATATGGGAGTTGGATTCATCAGCAGTACCACTCACTAAGCATACATGTATTGCTTTTGCCTATGATGGGACACTGCAGTCATCAACAAGGAACTACGTCACAATGTATGCCATACTACTATGTCTGCCTAGCAATAACATACACATCTTTTGCTGGCCTTACAGCTAGACACACACTACCATGTCAGATACAACTTCACACTAAGTTATCACACCTTTACAGACCTTGCACACATTCAGCGTTACACTCATTTAACCTCACATAGCAGGTATTGCATTCAGTACATGTGCGTGTGCATCGTGTCATAGGTAGGTAATACGCTATTGGCCCTAGGGCCTAGAGCAGCCTAGCTATATGCTACCCTGGCCTTTGACACACATATAATTTGATTTCACTTGCCCCTGTTAACCAGAACCACAGAGGTGATTCCCAGGGTGTATTACCTGTCTCCCAAACAATCATTTTATTTATTTATTTATTTATTTTACATTTGTTTACCGGGCTAGTCCAACTGGATATAAATCCGTTTTCAGCAGAGGCCCGGGGAGAAAAGCTCCACAATGATCATACAGACATTGATTTACATACTGAAATACAATTTTGTAGGAGGAAACATAAACAGGGAAAAACAAAGTATACATACAAATAAATTTAGTAATTAGAAGAAAAGCAAGTAATAGAAAAAATAGATTAATTAAGGACAATGTTCAGGAGGAGATAGAAAAAGTAGGATCTGGAGATATAAGAGAAAAAAAGAAATAATTAGTGAGCAAACATGAAGGAAGGCAGGGAATTAAAGATTTAGTCTGGTTTAGCGCAAGGACATAGCCAATGAGAGTTAAAGAATAGTTTAAGGTTAGTTTTGAATTGGTTGAGAGAGGTAGCTAGTCTTAGGTTATTTGGAAGGGAATTCCATAGTTTTCCAATGGAATTGGCAAAAAGAGCATCGCCACCTGAATTATTGGATTTCGTTGTTTGAACCAGGACACTATTAGAGGAACGAAGACTATTTAGATTGGAATAGGGGGTTAAAAGTTTGTGCAATGAGGGTTTTTTTTCTGGTTCTTTGATAATTTTAAATGCTTCACTAAGTTGGTTAAACTTGAGAAGATTGGGGAGTTCTAACCAGCCTAGTTTTCTTAGGTTAAGACAGTGGTGAGTACGGTAAAGTTCACCAGTTACGAATTTGGCAATATGGTTATAAGCTACAGAGAGTTTGTTGAGCTCAGTTTTTTTGAGGAAGGAAAGTACTGGAGAGGCGTAAAGTAGGGTGGAGAGAAGGTGAGTACATGCGATAGTTAGTTTAGTATGGGGCGTAAGAAAGTTCTTAATTCTATACAAGGAACCGAGTTTCTTGTTAACTGTCTTTATAGTTTGGCTAATATGAATATCAAATTTGAGCTTGTGGTCAATTGTGACACCTAGTAGTTTGGTGTTGGTGACAGGCTCAATGATGGTCCCATTAGTGGACTGAACATGGAAGGCCATATTATTAGGGAGTGGAGGGTATAGCCCTAAAGAAGAGGCTAAGGTGGGGAGAATTAGTAGTAGGTTAGTTTTTTCGGGTTTAGGATAAGTTTCCGTTCAGTAAACAATTTTTCCACTGCAGTAAAGCAGTGTTGGGTGGTTTTCTGGAGGTTACTAAGAGAGAGATCAGAGCAAATTAACATAGAGTCATCTGCATTTTGAATGCAGGTGGCTTTAGGGATGACTGAATGGAGGTCGTTTATGAATACAGAGAAAAGAAGGGGGCCAAGTATGGAACCTTGGGGAACTCCTATTGTGTTAGGTAGTAAATGGGATAGTTTACTTTGCCACTGAACAGCCTGTTGTCTACCAGAGAGGTAAGCATTAAACCAGTTTAGGGCAAGTTTATCAAGGTGAAGGTTTTCAAGGGTTTGTAGTAAGAGTTGATGATTGACCATGTCAAAGGCTTTTGACAGATCAAGAAATAGAGCAGAAGTAATTAGTTTGTTGTTACGGTTGCTGTTGATTGTGTCAACAAAGGAAAGGAGGGCAGTGGTAGTACTATGATGAGGGCGAAAGCCATGTTGAGTTTTGGACAAAAGATTATTTAGAGTGAGATAATGTAGGAGTTGTTTGTGAGCACATCTTTCCATTAATTTTGCTATAGGTGACAGTATTGCTATCGGTCGATAGTTAGAAGTTTCTGTGGAGGAACCACCCTTATGAAGAGGGATGACGTAGGATATTTTCCAAAGAGAGGGGATTGTGCCTTCTGTTATAGTCCTGTTAATTAAGATAGAAATGGGGTAGGCTACACATCATCAGGGGTATTTATGACAACTGCTAATGAGGAGCCTTGTTTGCTATTGCTAGGTGGTTTATTCCAGAGTATGGCATATCTCTGAGATAGGAACCTATCCCTCCAGCATGTGCTGTTTAGTGAGCTGGCAAGGTTTAGGGCCCTAGAGCGTGTAGCCCAGAGGGATTGTGATATGTTGCCATGGTGGTTGTCAAACAGCTATGGGTGTGACATACCTCTGTATGTCCGGCAGAGGTCACCTCTGTGTGGGCAGTATGCAATACAGTTTAGCTGTGGTTTTGTGAGTCAGTCTGCATAGGGCATCTGTTTGAGGCCAGTATTACCCTTTGTGAGGTATGTCTGTGGCCTTTCCACTTGTTGTAATTGTCATGTGAGGTACATACCACACGTGGCATTGTGATGAGTAGAGGGGAACACTGATCTATATTTCCCTAGATGACACACCTGTTGTGATGACACTTACCACATAGACAGATTACAAGACTAGTGTGGCACTGTCTTTATCAAAGGGGAGGCTACTGTCCACCTTGTGTGCCATGTTCCCTTATCACACCTTCAGTGTTAGGTAGATTTCTACCTGTGTGGTAGTTAATGGGTACAGTGTTTTGGAAAGGAGGGATGGCACTGCAGTATCAACACTGGTCTACAGTCCATGCCTTGGTCACCACGCACCTGTTGTGGTACATATGACCCTGTGTGTCTCTCTCTCTCTCTATATATATATATATATATATATATATATATATATATATATATATATATATATATATATACATATATATATACATATATATATATATATATATATATATATATATACACACATACATCTAAACATCCATTGCTGTACATATAGATGTACATATAGGCACATGTACAGTCCACCTTTCATGGTGGGCATATCACTTATGCGACAGTTGTGAGATATACAGTTATGTAATAATATTGCACAGTGTTGTGCAGAATGCATTTTGGTGTCCTCAGCCCATGTAGCTTTAGCAGGCCTCACTGGCTGTAACACAGCAGATCTGACAAATCAGTCCCACAGTGTTTAACCACCACATGACATATACCGGCACTGCATGCTGTTTTCTATGCCACACACTACAACCTACATAGATATATGCACATAGCAATCTTCAACAACATATATATGTCCACCCGTCACTAACAGTTGCAGTATGTCCCTTGCTCTATGCACATATGCAGATACATATAGATATATACTGCTGCCACATATGGATGATTTACAGTGTGTAGAGTACTCTTCAAGAACATCTACTACATGCCGGCAAATACATATGAGTTACATACCTTACCTTTGTATTTCTCTGCTTCGTCTGTTGTTACTGTTTTTTTTTTTTTTTTTTTGGGGGGGGGGGGTTCTCTGTCTGTTTCAGTTTCTGTCTCTTTTGTCTGTGTCTCTGTCCTTGCCTCTGTCTCTCTCTCACTCTCACTCTCTATCTCTCTGTTCCTGCAATGATATTATTGCATGTGTGGACAGCAGGTACAGCCTGCTTTTCTAGGTATCTGCACATTTGCATGTGATAGCCCCTGCACCAGTTGGTGCCCACCATTAAGTAATTGCATGCAGCCTGCTGTGTGGTAATTGCAGTACTCACTGTGATTGCAGCCCACTGCTATAAAATGCTAGGTTAGGTAGGTGTAGCCCTTTCAGCTTTCCAAGGTGGGGCCCATGCTTGTTTGCTCTGGACACTGTTGTGTCAGTCAAAAGGTTGGTATATGTCTCATATCTGAAGATAGGGTTGTAGCCAGTGATATGCATGTTGTACTCAAACCTGAATGTTGCTGCTTCCAGTACACACTTCTCAGTGTAGACTTTTACTCATCCCTCCAAATGCTAACACAGGATACATGGGAGTATGTACTTCCTTTTTGAATTAGACAATTAACTGCCATACAAATGTAGTTATTGCAATGTATTCCTCTGGCACATGCACTGTTTGTGAACTGCTATACTGTAATTATTAAGTTACTCACTTTTGAACAGTTTGTGATTTGTTTGTGTTGACATTAGCACAGGCTGCTCAAGACAGCTGGACATATTTCAGTACTGAGTATGCCTACCTACACCCTTGGTTTTGCTTGAATACCCAGGTATGTCGTACTTTTCGGTAGGGGTGCAGAACTGCAAAGAGCATTATTTATTATCGTGTGAGGTTTATCTTGCTGAAAATACAGGGTTGCTGTGTACCTGTTAGTCTATCAAGGCAAGTAGTCTGTCTGCGTAGCTCCAACCTGTGGACATATCCAGATGGTAGCCAGAGGTTATCCTATTATTCTTTGTTTGTGCAACACACCATTCTTTTCAGCACTGGAACAATGGCATTGTCACAGTTGGTTGCTAGCAGTACATGGCTACATCCTGTGATATTTCTGTGTTGTACTCCTACATAAGAGCATGCTTGTAGAACTCCTTCCAAAGCTATTTGAAAAGTGTATAACAGCAGGAATGCTGATATGCCTGTGTGTTTCTGCCTCTGCCAGGCCTCAGATACTCTCAGGTATATATTTGAACAGCCTCAGTGAAAGGTACATATAAGTGAGATACACCTGTAATGTATTACAGACATATTTCAGTTGAGACTTTCTTGGGAATCGGAGCATATGCATTACTACACCTTTTCTGACGTGCAAGCAGTGTCTACTCTCACTTATTGACATTATTCATTAAGTGTGATTCCCCACTTTTCTGCCTAATGTTAGTACTTTTCAGAGTGATTCAGAGGGGCACAGCTAACATTTGTTTATGAATCAGGGACATCCCTGTAAAGCAGTCACAGTTGGGAAGTCTGGCCTCTGCCCTATTCAACTTTGCCAGTGTTTATCCTGGTCTGATACTGTGTGGGGTTTGTAAGGTGCTACTGTAACATTATTCCCTGCTAGAATGGCTGGTTCTCTTTTCACAGTCATGTCATGCAATTCCACAACAACTGCTGGTAAAGACCCACAGAACAGGATTTGTGTTATGCCATTCCTATTTTCCATTTACATTCCCTCATTGTAATGCATGATATATTTATTTCAGCACCAAGTTATTTGTATGTCTACTGTGGCTTAGTGGTACTTCATGCAGTCTAGTGTGTCTAAGGTCTGGGGTTTGAGACTGACAGAGGTGTTTTATTTTGCTGTTGAGCAGAACAAGGGCCCTGACATAGAGTGACTAAGGCACTTTTAAGCAGTTGTGAGCAGGTTTGCATGACGCTTAGCAATACTTAGCTAAGCGCACACATGCGCACACTCGCTTAAACCCGCTTACTACTGCTTAAAAGTGCTTACTCCCGCTAACCCTCGCGCTAATTTCTTTGAAAGAAAAGAAAATGGAGAGATAGGAAAGTGGTGAAAAAGGGGGCACAAAGAGGGAAAGACAGTAGGAAAACAAGCTCGGGATGTGCAGGACGGGTGTAGGGAAGGTCCATAGCTGCCCATTTCTTTACCAGCAACAGCTGTGCATATGCAATAAATTCGGAGTGACATTTGAAACCTTCCACCCCTGGGAGAGGGGTGAGGACAACAAAGTATGTTGTACTGCCAATTATAATTATCAGTTTACATGTCCAGCGGACATGTGTGCAAAATGGGCAGCTATGCGTGGGGCGTAATTTTTTTTGTGGGTACAAATTGCCTTTTTTTTTTTTCAGGTGAGAGTGGAAAGTGAGGTAGAGGAAGTAGGTATGTTTGGGGAGGTAGGTTGGGGAGGTAAACAGACAAGACAAACAAGATGCATACAGGGGCGGTGTATGACACATGGGGTGGGTGAACACAATTGATGGGGATGGATGTTTGGAAATCGCAAGCCCATGAGCCCACAGATGGTAACAGTGGAACTGAGATCTACACCCATGGGCAGTCACCACTGCACCTTCACAGCCCCGAGGGTGGCTGTGCTGGGAGCTGTGTAAGATGGGCAGACTCACCCGTGAGATGTGCCACTCTCGTCTTGAGCTGGCGTAGGGGATCAGAGACTGGGATCTCCCTACGCACCACAACCTGGACCCTTCAAAGGGTGACAGGTGGCCCTTCTCCGCCCACACTTGCATGGGGGGATGAGCTCCATCCCCTGCAGTGCTTCCACCTGAAGGTGGCACAGGACCAATGTAGGAGGGGAGCCCGGGCTGGGCACCGGACCTGCTGATGCCAGGTGCACTCGCCAGCTGAGGAGGGACAGGTGGGTCCGCTGGGACTGGCCTTCCCATACGTTCTGTGATTAGGTGTGCATAATTACAACAGAAACAACAGCATTCCAAATTAGTTGTAACAGCATGCAGTAATAATCCCATTAATCCAACACACCAAGATTCCAACAGTTGAACAGCAAGCATAACACATGCATATATTGAACAACAGTGGACATTCCAACAGCATGCAGGGATGATTGGTAGCAACAGGCCACCATGATTGCGGTGTTTGAACAGGGCACATGCATCAAAGTGAATGCAGATATTTATAGAACAATAGGGCATATGTCCTAACAAATGTTTGAGATTACACATACCCATTGAGGTGTGGAATTGCATGGTTTATGCACATACAGTAGGGTGTAGAAAGAAACCTCAATTAACATCTTATAAGTGCTTTTAGTCTACACTACATTCCTAGTGACTGCAGGTGTATATCCCCTACATGTATTATTACACTTACCAACATGCTTTAGGTTGTGTAATGGGTTTGGCTAGTTCATTATATACCTGACCTATATCCGGCATACTAACTGTCCAAGATGCAGATGTTACTGCTACATATTTCTTGATTTTATTTATATTTCTTTATCTACATATCTGGATGTGTTCACATGACATTTTCAGTTCAGTTTGTACAGAACCCTGCATTTCTTGTAGCACACTCACATTTCTGTGGAACAAATTAACAAGCTACTCATGTGCCAGATTTACTTATGCATGCCAGCCAGTAACTGACTGTTGTGGACTGTATATATGCTTCACAGCTACTAGCACTTCCATCACCCACTTTAGATGGGACTGCCCAACTGTGGGTTGCCAGCACTTATTAAAACAGTACTATTTGTATAATGCAAGGGTACAACAACATTTCAAAGTAAGTGACACAGACACACTCCAGGTTTTATACCTTTATTAATTACATTACACACTTTTCCACAGGATCTCTCCTTTATTTGATATTACAGTGCATATGGAAGACATATTCAGAACATATTATACCTTTATTAATAGGTTAGAACACTCTTTTTCAGGCTCGCTCACTTATTTTATATGACAGTACCTGCAGAGATATTATTCCAGATGTATTTTACCTTTCTTAATGGGTTACTACACTCTTATTCTGGCTCTCTGACTTATTTTATATAACAGTACATGCAGAGGACCTATTCAGGGCATTTTATGGCTGTATTATTGTACTACAACACTTTCTTTCAGGCTCTCTCCCCTATTTTATATAACAATACATGCAGAACAATCACTAACCTGCCTGGTGGCGCAGCCTTAGCAGCCTATCTGCATAGGCTTGCTGATTCGCAGCACAGTCACCTGCAGCTGTGAAGTAAATGAAGGGATATTGATACATACCTATCCATAATACAGAATCAATTATTTCTTACATACTGCATTCTATGGCTACCTACTCAGTTGTGGGGCATCTTGCATCCCACTGGCCTCCTGTATCCATTGGTTCAGTAGGTCCTGCTTCCGTCTCTTCAGGTCTGCATGGTGGTGATGGACCTGCTCACCAGTCTGAGGAATGCCTGTGACACTGGTGAGGTCATGAGCTAACCGGTTCCAAGCCTCTGCCTTGTACTCTGTCCCTTGGAGCTGGCCCTGCAGGAGTCTTGACTCATGACGGTGGACAAGGAGCCAAACCATGTATTTTGACTCCTCGATGCCCCAATGTTGCACTCGGAAGTGTGTACCCTCTCCAGCACCAGCCATTCTAACTGCAGATGTGAGCTACAATCAGTTATGGCGAGTATTCCCGCTTATGGGGCTTAAATATGCCGCATTTCCCGCACTTTTTTGTAATTGGCCGTTTTTCAAAATTCTCGGCTGACTGCAGACCTGCTTAGTAATGGTTAATCTACCATTTATAAGTATATGTATGTTAACAGTGGCTGTTTATCCTAAGCTGTCCTGGCTTAGTGGTCCAATACTTTGGTTATGGTGCACAGAGTCCTGGGTTTGAACCTTATCATTCATTTTATTTTACTACTGTCCAGACAGGCTAGGGGGTGTGGCTGTGTTTAAGCAACTTTGCTCAACGTTGCTCCACGTTGCCCTGCGGTGCACTGGTTGGCACAGTGCGCACCTCCACGCACACCGATTGCGCTGGGTAAAGCGCTATTTAGCTATGGGCAACTCTATTGCGCTGAGTAAAGCGCTGCCTAACTACGGGCACCTATATTGTGCTAGGTAAAGCGCTACTTAACTGCGGGCAATTATATGTCAGGATCCTTTATAAATATATATTTTCTTCACTGATACATAGGCCATCTCACTGCTTTTTAGTAAAATTTTTATCATATATGTCAGGTATTATTTCATATACAAATTTAAAACACAAATAGGAAGGGGAATGGTGGGACTCGAACAGTGAATGCCTCCTCTTTGTGCGAATGCTCTACCATTATGTTATTGCATGTAATTTGTGTAAACATTCCTTCTTATGCTCTTCCATGTCGGGATTGCTAACTGCAGCTAAGCAATGGGCACACCCGCGCACACACGTGCAAATACGGGCAACTATTTACGGAATTTAAAAAATTAATGTTTTGCTTTTTATAACTGTGATGGGGGTTTACAATGTCAGGGAGTGTGGTGTTGGGTACATGGACATTTGAGCAGACTTGCTCGTGTGTGTTTACATTTTGCATCACACTTGCAGGGGTGTGGACAGTTAGACTGCTCGGCAGTCAGACACGCCCCCTGCTTTCCTGCATGGTCTGTGTTAGACTTGTGGTTGAGTCAGCGTGCCCTCATGCATATTCATGGCACGCTGATGTCATACCATTCGACTGCAGCCTCTGAGTAAGACTTATTTAGTCTTACACGGAGGGTTCGTGAATCCGGGGGTTTGTCTTTTTGCTGAAAAGATTTCAAGCTGACGTAAACTAAAGCACTGTTGGTGATTGCCTGCTGTGTGAGGGAAGTAAATCTGTATTTTTTTGTCTGTGAGTGGACAAAGCTTTTAGAAATCTGCTTGGCCTGGTGTTTTTGTTCTATGTGAGAGAAAAACACTTAAATTAGCTAGACTGCACATTTCTTATGTTTTTTTGCATTGGTTAAATTGTTTGAGTGATACTTAAATACACAGTGCATTTCTGGGCCTTTGTCTTTTGCTGAAAAGATTCAAGCCTGCATAAACTAAAGTACTGCTGGTGATTCCCGGCTAGTTTTTCCCTCCCACCCAATTCTTCTTTTATCTGGTTAACCTGGAGATTTTAAGCTGTCCACCCCTACTGTAAATTGAGCTTAATAAGCTCCTCCTTTTTACATTGCTATGGATATCTTGAAATATTTATTTGTCTTTCCTTGTGCTTATATTGAAAAATTACATTTTACCTCTCACTGTCTGTTCTACTAAATTACTTGCTCAGGATTCATTATCTAGTTAACTGTTTGATAAAGTAGTATATTTTTACACTCTAGCAAGCACTTGTTTTTACATCAAGAGGTCAGTCAGTGCATTTTCCATCTAGTACACTGGGAGGTAGCATTTTTCATTTAGTACACTGAGAGGTAGCATTTTCCATCTAGTACACTGGGAGGTAGCCTGGTCTGTTTAGGTTTGGGAAACACTTGAGATTTCTGCATGTAGTTTTTTTTTTATTTTTTTTTATTTTTGGCTTATTAATCAGCTCATCATATTTTAGTGTGTTTATAAATTCTCTGCATTTGAGTGGCTCTTGGCTCATTTATACAAAGCAAAAACTTTTACTGAATAATCACACTTTTATAAGATGCTTAAATTACACTGCTGCATCCATATCTTTAAGTTTGTTTGTGGTAGCATTTTGTATCTTTTAAGTTTGTTTGTGGTAGCATTTCACTCCATGTACTCCTTTACTGTTCTTTTACATCAGGAGGACTGGAATTATTCATGTAGTGGCAGTAGGTGTTTAACTTGTCTATCTGAGTTGGGATGCACACAAAAAGGCTCTAAGTATCTTTTTTACACTTTTCTTATACACTGTTGCTGTACTTTAGCAAAAGAACTGCTGCTTTAAGTAGTTAATTGCACTGTATTACATTGTATATGTTAGTTGTAGGGCTGTTGCAGGTAGTTTGTGTGGTCTTGTCACACTTGAGTTCCAAACCAGCCATTCCAAATGAAGAAAGTATTTTCTGCTCCCTTGTGGCAAAAGTGTGCTGATTCTAACCTGTCTGAATTGGGGATTGCTGGTGTAGGGCTTATTGTGTGCTTCCTGAGTGACAGTTAGATTAAAACATGTTTCTCTTTGTTCTTTTTAAGCCTTACATTTGTGTGGTGCTGTTTTTTCATGCAGTAGCAGTCAGCAATACCCTTGTTTAGATGCAAACATCTAGAAGCTCAGTTTTCCCTAAACAGTTGTCAGTGAAACCCTTCCTAGTTTTCTGCTGCTCTAGGAGCAACTCAGTTAAACACTGAGCAGCATTGTCGTATTGATCAACCTTAGCCTACACAAAGTATAAGTTCCTATTGAAGTCTTGGCACTACCAGCATAGTTCTGTCAAATTAACAAATTCCTTTCCCTAATAATAAAACATACAGTAAGAGGCTACCATCATGGATGGGCAGCTTCCCATCATCTCTCTGGCCAGCTTGATAGACATGGGTATCCTGAGGTAATGACTTATACCTCTCAACCTATTAATGCAAAACATCTGGGCAAAGCTTGACAAAATCTGGGTACAAATAGGGACATATTTTAAATATTGCTCTTATAAACTTGGAAAGTTGCTATAGTAACAGGATTTGTTTTAATATACATTTTCTGAAGAATTTGAAGCCTGAAACTCAAATGTATGTCATTATTTAGTGACTTCAATCCTGAGATCATCCCAGTGATTTGCTAGGAAAAAAGAGGAACAGGCCAAAATATGAGCCAAAAATCTGGAGATTCTGCGAAAATCTGTACAGTTGAGAGGTACAGTTTCATGTATACTGCCAGCCACTTACTCCTGAAACAAACAAACAAATACGTTATATGAGAGATGCAGTTACACTATGAAATTAGAAACAAGACGGTGACATAAGGACAAACTGAATGCCAAACAAGTTGTCAGCATACACACATTTCCCACACTAAATAAGGATATGACACATAAACACACATATGTGGAGGTACACACTAGTAACTTACCAAGGATCAGAGGCCTCCCAAATGGAAATCACTTACACACATAACAATGCAAAAAACAATCACAACATATAATACACACATACTAGTATCTCAACAAATAAGTCCATAAGGCGTAACACCACAAAACCTAATATATCTGTCATAGTTGACTCCATTGTGAGCCACACAGATTTTCCCCTCACCAGGCTGGATAAGGAGTGGGTTATGGGTTAGCTTGCCTATCAGGCAACAGGATCCATCAAGTCATTCAAGCACTGAAGTCACTCAACCATAAGTAACAGTATGAATCCATCTTAGTCCATGTGGGGGTAAAGGAATTGAGACATACCTCACTGGACTATATGAAGAGAGACATGACTGAGCTACAGATTATGTATCAAACACATATATAAGCCTAGCCTTATGCAGAATTCTACCTTCTACAAGGATGATGCTACAAGCCATGCTGCTTTGCCAGAGATGGTATGCATCTGTCTCCTGTAGACTTTCCGATACTGGCAAAGGCATTAGCCACCCCTGTTTTGCCTTTTTTAGGCATTGTCAAATTAACCAACCTCCCAACATAATAGAATCCAAGCTAGATAAACTGAAGGTACTGTCTTCTTAATGCTAGGAGTCTAAACAAAAAAACTGCACTCCTTCGAAGCACTCCTCACTTTGAAAGATGCTGTGCAGTCACTGAGACATAGCTCAAATGCACAGAAAGCACCCCAGTCACGCAAAGCTACAATACCTTCTATACTTTCAGACCGCAACTTGAGCATTAACGAATCAAAGGAGGAGGTATATCTATCTTCATTAAGGATAAGTACACCTCAAGACTGGTTGAACCATATGAATCTCTTGAGCTACTCTGTGTGCAATTAACTATAGACAAATCCCACTTCATAGCTAGCTATATGTCCCGCACCATGAAACAAAAAAGCATATTGCATGCCTAGACTTAATGGAGTCACTTGCCATACAACCCAACACCTTACTCATGGGTGATTTTAACTACCCTACCATTGAATGGGAAAGACACAGCCACAATCATGCTGGTTCAGAGGTTCTTGGACTTTGTCCATGCAAATGCTCTGGAACAGCAAGTCAGCACACCCACAAGAGGCTCAAATATCTTGGACAGAGAATACACTAACATGGGAGGGCATTGCACCACCACCCTCCTTGTGATGTCCTCCCTGGTAAGATTGGACCATAAATCAGTCTTCTTTGATGTAATTATAAGACCAAATGCCCCATCAAGCTCAAAACTGCTTACATTTTTTTCTAAGACAAATTACCTCCTACTAAATGACAGAATAAGAAGTTTCAAAGCTCCCTTGAATGCAGATAACATGAACTCCTATGCAAAGGTGTACACCAATGGCCTGTATAACCACTTAAGCAGTTGTATAGAATCAGGTGTACCTGACCAGATTAAAACCAGGTCTTGCCAAAAATACAAGCTACCCTGGTGGACACCTAGTAGAAACAGGCTATATGACAAGAGGGAACTGGCTCAGCAGAGGAAAAAATTCCTCTCTGGCTTAAACAAACAAATGAAAGATCTTGTCAAGCCCTCCAAAGCTAATTACAAAGAAAAAGTAGCCTTCCTAGTTAAGAATAATCACAAGGCATTCTTTAACTATGTCCAAAATCTAAAAGGTAATACTCAGCTATGCACTGAACTGGTTGGGGAAGGCATGAGTCAAACTCAACTGGAGGTAATAGCCAACCTGCTAGCTGATAGATTTGGAGAAATCTTCACCCCCTTGTCCCCTCCAGTCATCTCTCTAAGTATACCTGCCACCATTCCATAGCCTGTTATCTCAAGAGAGCAGGTCATCTTGGCACTCTCCCAGGCCAAAAACACAACATCAGTGGAACCAGACAACATCCTAGGTTGCCTTTTAAATAACTTGGAACATTACCTAGCAGACCCACTTAGATTCCTGTTTAACCACAGCCTGAGATCTGGCTATGTTCCAGCAGAATGGAGGATAGCAACAATGATTCCTCTGCTCAAAGTAGGACCATCAACTGACCCTGGGAATTATAGGCCCCTAAGCTTGACTAGCCTCATCTGCAAGGCCATGGAAGGAATCATTATGGACCTTATTAACAAGGACATAGGTAATCTCCAAAAGCTAGACCCAATCCAGTTTGGATTCATTAAAGGTAGATCATGCTTGTTAAACACAGTTGACTTCTTTGAGAAAGTCACCAAAGTCCTGGACAAGGGAAAGACAGTGCATACTGCCTATCTTGACCAAGTTAAGTCATATGATATGATCGCCCACTCAGGTGTTATAGATTTACAGTCGAATGCATATGCCTGTTGGGTTGCATAGTCATTAATGTGCAGAAAGAAAACAGAGGTGCATTGTAACAAAAGTTTAATGCACATGAAACTATGGCTTAAGTGCAAAAATTATATTAAACCATCTAAAAGTTTTCTAAAGTTTTAATATACATATATGAATATATATCTATATGTGTATATATATGTGTGTATATATATATATATATGTGTGTGTGTGTAGGTAGATAGATAAATACACAATATATATATATATATATATATATATATATATATATATATATATATATATATGTATGTATTTATGGATTACCTTCAGTTGATTGAACTGCAAAAATGCCGAACGTTATATGGCCGAGACCATATAACCAACATTTCAGAAGTTCGAAATTAAAATAAAAACAAAAAAATAAATTTCATTTTTTTTTTGCAGGGAGACCATAGCCCCTATTAATTAAATATATCAACTGTGAGATTGCATTACATTGAAGAAAATGGCAACTTTCCCATTCCACAATGTATAGCGATCTCCATTTACTCTGTTCGAACTTCAGGAATGTTGTTTATATAGTCTCGGCCATATAACATTCAGCATTTTGGCAGTTCGATCAACTGAAGGGAATCCATATATATATATATATATATATATATATATATATATATATATATATATATATATATATATATATATATATGGGTCTACTTTATAACATTGAAATTTCATAATGTTGAATTTCATAACATTGAAACAGAAGCATCTAAATCCCAAAACACCGAAAACCCAAAACATTGGAAACTCAGAACATTGAAAGTGTGTTTCATAACATTAAAAACTATAATGCATATGTAATTCTCTCTACCTATAACAGCACTTAAGTAACAGACACACTTTCTACTATGTTTCTGCAGGGGGGCAAGCACCCCTGCACCCCATCCCTCACCCCCCCCCTCGTAAATTAAATATACCAATTCCAAGATTGCACTACAGTGGAAAAAAGTTAATTTCCTAACATCACTGTATCACTATGGTTAGGAAATTTACTTTTTTCCACTGCAGTGTGATCTTAGATTTGGTGTATTTAATTTACAGGGGTGTGTGTGTGGGGCTGAGCCCCCCCCTCATAGGGAGCAGAAACGTAGTAGAAAATGTATTTTGTTAGTTAGGTGTTGTTGTAGGTGGAGGGGATCTTATTTACTTGTGCAATGTTGTTTTCAATGTTATATATAGACAGATACATAGTCACAATGAATGGTAGATGCACTTCCTCACATACTTAAAAGACTTGACCATTTCTTTAGCCAGTAAATGACAAGTTTTAATTTAGATCACAATTGATGAAATTCATTTGCAGTTTTACTTAATTTGCTTTAGTACTACAGCCATGTCTCCGGTTAATTCAGTATAATATCACTGCATGTCCCCTGTGTATTTCGTTTCATTAAACTCTTCTCAATTAGACGCAGTGTATCTAATTATTATTCAGAATCTTTTCAAGGGTAGATAATTGTATTTTCCTTGTCTTGTATGAACGCATTAGTAAAGCTGGTGATACTAATCCCAGGGAATGTTGTAAGCCATTGACCTTTTTGGATGAAAAAGTCAAAGTAATACACTTTTCTTTCCCTAGTGCATAAATCAGAGTAAATTATATTGTATTGTTATCTTTTAACACTTTTTAAAGAAAAATATAATTATGCATATTATTTAACTCCTCTAAAACTCAATGTAGCAATGCACTAAACTATATTATATGGGTGAAAATGAAGGATAAATTATCAGGGTATTGCTGATAGATTTAAAAATGTTTCTGACATAGACTGCTTCTCCAGCTTATACTTTATTTTGTTATATAATGAGTTTGTCTTGTATTGTTAGAGGTATAAAACTTACGCAGATGACATACATTTGCATACTTTCAGAAAGTTACATGTTTCTAATATTTTGAATCAGATAATCTAACATTAAGTCACAGTTCTTATCAATGATAATTCTTCTGGCAGGCAATTTCTGATATTCTTTGTTCCTGCCGGATGCACTTTCATTAAAGTACCTGCTTCACAGCTCCAGAGTCTGGTGTTCAGCTCTGACCTCCAGTCATTGTCTATATGTTCTTCTTGGGCTGTGGTTCTGAATATTCTATTTTTTTCTCTAAAACATGTTTATAAATTGGCACTCTTGTTTTTTAGTATATTTTCATTTATGCTCTGTGTATTTAGTCTTGTCTTTGTGCCCAAGGTCATTTATGAAATGTGTCTGAGACTGACAGCCTCATTTTCCCTAGTTAAAAGACTAATAAACCTTAGTAAATAAAAAATAAATAAATACATGCACACATTAAAATTCTCATTTGTACTTTATTGTGATGGTTGACTATACAATTAAAACTGAATAAGTAGGGTATTTATAGAGCATCACAGCTCTGTGCTACAGAGGAATGAAGACCTGACTATTACTCACATGACCCAAATTCAACAGCTTGGGTACAGAAACAACCAGAAGGCAGAGAATGGAAGTCATTGGAACATATGAAAATAAAATTGCCAACGAGTCTATGGACAACCACAAGGCATTCTATAGTTATGTCAAAAATCTAAATGTCAGTGCTCAGATATGCTGTGAGCTACAACAAATTGGCACTAAATATATTGATTCCAATGATATTGCCAGTATTCTAGCAGATCAATTCAGTTCCAATTTCACCCCATCTCACCCCCTAAAGGGCCAATCTCAGTATCAAAAGATTGCCAAATGCCAGTAATCATGGCCACACAGGTAAAAAACGCACTCTCCAAAGCTAAGAATACAGCATCCTTGGGACCAGGCGACATCCTGGGCTGTGTACTGCATGAACTACAAAATGAACTGGCACCTCACCTAAGTGTCATGTTTAATCATAGCCTCACCTCAGGATTCATGCCCAGTGAGTGGCAAACAGCTAAGGTTATCCCACTCCACAAAGGGGGGTCCACCTTGGACCCCGGGAACTATCTTCCCATCAGCCTAACGAGCCTGATCTGCAAAGCCATGGAAGACATTATCATGGAACTTATAAACAAGGACATTGGCAACCTTCAAACACTGGACCCCACCCAGTTTGGTTTCGTGAAGGGTCGATCTTGTCTCCTGAACCTGATTGACTTCTTCAAATCAGTCTCCAGAGCCGTGGATAAGGGTAAGATGGTCCACACAGCCTATCTTGACCTTGTCAAGGCCTTCAACACCATCCCCCACTCTGGAATCATAGATAAACTTACTAAGCTGGGTATTAATCCCTATATCACTCGATGGGTTGCCAACTGGCTTACTGACAAAACCTACACTGTAAAAGTAGCCTACTCCAAATCCAGCTCCAGACAAGTGACAAGTGGAGTACATCAGGGTTCAGTCCTGGGACCACTCTTGTTTGGCATCTACTTCTCCGAAGTACAGACCAACACCAAGGGACTTTGGCTAACAAAGTTCGCAGACGACTGCAAACTGGGAGCCATTATCGAATAACCAAATGATGTGGACATCCTACAAAAGGGCCTTACAGAGACAGATGCTTGGTGCCAGAACCATGGGCTCAAGCTCAATGCCAAGAAATGTATAATTATCCCATTTCAGAAAAAACACATACCCATGAATTACCACATAAGTGGCAGTACACTAAACACAGACAGTGTGATAAGGGACCTAGGGACACAGGTGGACAGTAGTCTCACCTTCGATAACCACATCGCCATAACAGTTAGGAAATCCTTCTATGTGGCACATCTCATTGGGGTGACCATGGGTTCAGCATGTGGTAGGGCTTTCACCAATGTTGTAAAGGCATACTGGGAGAAGAAGTATGTGCTCCAGACAGGTAATTTCCTGAAAATGAGGTTATACCTCTGATTCCAGGACAATATATGCCTAATTTGGAAGGGCTCTAGTAGGGACTTGGAGAATGTTTTGACTTACATAAATGAAACTACCACTTTCCTTCACTTCTTATGGAAGTATAGCACTCAATCCATTGATTATTTAGACATTTCATTAAGTAAAGACCTTTCCAACAATAGATATGTGACTAGAATCTTTAGGAAGGAAACCTACTCCAATTTCTTCCTCCACTTCAGTAGCTCACATTGGTTTCATCAAAAGAGGTCAGTTGTCAAAGGGCAACTAGTTCGAGCTGCCCGGATGACCACCTCTTTTGAAGACTTCCTTGATGAGTGTGATTTTATATGTTCCATGTTACTTAGAAGGGCCTATCCAGTGAAATTAACTGAGGAATTAGTGGAAGAAGTTAAAACCAAAAGACTGAATGGTCATTTCAATCCAATACTGGACAAGCAACATTTGTCAATGATTTAAAACTGTATAGCTCATCAGATGAGGAACTGAAAACACAGCTGCAGGATGTCACAACTTTTACAGATGATATAAGAATGACATTTGATCTTTATAAGTGTACAAAACAACCTTTAAAGCAGGAAAACTGCAGCATCAGGAAAACATCAGTTTGAGACAATAATGTGATATAAAAGAACTGGAGCAAGAAGGAGTGTATAAATATTTGGGAATTGATGAAGGATCAGCAAAAAAAAAAACATGAACAGATGTGAATAAAGCTTACTAAGGAATACTTTAAAAGACTTAAATTAATTCTGAAAACAGCGTAGACATCTAGGAACAAAATCCAAGCTATAAACCAATTTGCTCTTCATGTCCTAAGTTACAGTTTTGGAGTGATTTATTGGCCCCGAAACGTGTTGGTTAGATTAGATGGGAAAACAAGAAGGATGCTTCATGCTCATCAAATGATTTATAAAAATCAGTGCATACTAAGATTATATATTCCCCATTCTGAAGGAGGGATGGCCCTCCTTGTAATTGATTACATGTATAGATGTGCAATTGTGGGACTGCATACTTATCTGCTGACCTCACAAGACTTAAATGTAGTGAAAGTTTTGAAACATGAGGAGAATAAATCTAAGATGACTTCTCTGCCTAATTTAGCAGAGACATATCAGTGTTAAGCAAGAATGGAAATCAAACCAGAAGTAGATACAAATCAGGCAACAACTTCTTCTTCTGGCTTTTCCTAGTTAGGGGTCACCACATTGGATCACCTGTCCACTCATGATTGGCAGTGGAGTTTTACAGTGTCAAGTTGCCAGACTGGCACCCAACCTTCCACAGAAGGCACACACATGCATGCACTCACACCTAGGGCCAATTTAGAGTGTCCAATCCACATACAGCATGTCTTTGGGATGAAACTGGAGCACCCAGAGGAAATCCACACGAACACAGGGAAGACATGCAGACTCCACACAGAAGGCACCCCAACCAAGGATCAAACCAGAGAACCTCTTACTCTGAGGCAGCAATACTAACTGCTGCACCACCACAGCCACCCAACAAATCAGGCAACAACTGAATGTGACAAAAAAACAAAAGAAAGAATATAAGGTGAAGGACCAGATCACAATGCAAGAAATGTGGAAAAAGCATAAATATAGCTGTAAGTATAAAAGACATCTGGAAGAACCTCATGTTGATCAGGAACAATGCCGGAATGGTTAAGGAGAGAAGAATTCAAACAAAGAGATGAGAGGTTAATAATGACAGTGCAAGATGGTGGGCTGCGTACACGTTGGTTTACAAACTTCATTGAACATGTGGGAGAAACAGACAAATGTAGGTTTTGTTAAACCGAACTGGAAACAGTTGCACATCTCATTACTGGTTGTGACATACTAATGTCAGAAGGACTGTATACTGAAAGGCATAATAATGTGGGAAGACTGTTGCACTGGGGATTGAGCAAACATTATGCTTTTGAAGTGGTTGAAAAACACTGGGAACATGAACCACAAAGTATCACAGAAAATGAAGGTGGGAGGCTGGCGTAATGGTTAAGGTGCTTACCTTACAGACACAAAGTGCAATGTTTGATTCTCACAAGGGGCAATTGACTAGGCTTAAAATGGCCAACAAAGGCAATTAGCCTAGTACTAATCTATGAACCTGTGAAGAAGTCTACATCAGATGGGATCATCCATTACCGAAAGATAGAGGCTAGAAAACCAGATAGAGTGGTCCAAGAAAAGAAGGCAAAAGTAGCATTGATTATTGAAATTGCTACACCCAATGACTGTAGTGTCTTGTGTACAGAGAGACACAGAGTCATAAATTTTCAGGATCTGCAGGCAGAAACAAGAGCAATGTGGAAGAAGGATACCCAGACAGTTCCAATAGTAGTAGCAGCAATGGGTCTTATAAAAAAAGAATCTACAATTGTATTTAGATATGCTACCAATACATGTAACTCCATACAAATTGCAGAAGGAGTCATTACTGGGCACATTGCAGGTGCTGCGAAGAGCACTTTTTGCTGACATCAAAGATTGAAACAATACTAATTTCATGAACTTTAATCAGACTTTGACTTAGGAATGGGATCCATTCCCGACATGGTATTAGAAACCCAAAGGATTTGGAAAAATTAAAAAAAAGGGCAATATTAAGTATAACTTAGCGGTATTTGTATAAATACTCTGAACATTTCAAGCCAGAAGCATAAGCTAAGCTGATGCAGTATAATGTTAAACGTTATGATTGTCATCTCCATTATTACCTAAGGCAGAAGAAGGAACACATCTATAACACAGCATGTATAGAAATGAGTTGAGCAAAAAACCTAAGAACTAAAGGACAGAGTATGTTTCATTGACAAGTGTTACACGATTGTAATCGCCTTGCTGAGTACATTAGAAACAGTCAACAAGACAAATGGTATACCAGAGCTAGGAGAGACATGGTAAAATGTGAAGTGAGGAAGGAAAAGCTAAAAGGTACTAGATGACAAACATCAACATTCTGTCCAAAACATAGGGTACTGCACAGACAAGGTGGGATAAGTACTCCTTATCTGCATTCATAAAGGTGCGTCTGACTGGAATAAATATTATGTCCCCCACTTTTAATGACATATTGTACTACACATATGTAAACTGCTTTCTGCAGTTTTAGCATCAGCTGCCTTTTTAATTATGTTAGGTTCTTCCATTTAGATCTAATACCAGCACATACACTCAACAAACAGGGATCAGTTAATAAATCCATTGCTGCAACATTTGTTGTTGCAATTAATTAAAATCCAACATCCTTTTTCAATATAAACTTCATAACATGTTTGTCAATAAAGGTAACAAATTTCATCAATACTATTAAATACATAATATATAATCAATCCAAAATTACTGGCGATTTTCACTTTTCATATGTGTGTATATATATATATATATATATATATATATATATATATATATATATATATATATAATATCTCTGCTGAGCACATTCTTCCGGCCTGTCTTTGCTCACACTCACCTAACTCCTCCCCCTATCCCTACCTACATCCGCCCTTACCTATCATAAGGACCAATTTCCCCAGGGCACCATCTTTAAACCCCTGGATCTGCTTGTGGCTGCTGTGCATTCCTGGCCTGCTATCCCATACTTCCTGTAAGTGCGATACTCTTAAGCTTACATAGTTTTGCTGTAATATTATCTGAAATTTGTATATCATTTCCAGCCCTAGTAATATTCAAATGTGTTTCATGTTGGTTTCATAAAATGTGTACTCGCCAAATGTATTAATGATTTGATTACTAGTACGTTGTCTAGTGTTTGCTGCAAACATGTGTTAGTACCAAATGTGTTGTGGTTTACCTATCTGTAGGTGTAATTGTGCATAGTTCAACTGCCGTTGCAAAACATGGGATTTGCAATTGTGATACATTGCCTTTGTAACCTGTACAACGTTGCTGTGTTGCTTGAGCATCAAACCCTAATAAAGACTCTCCATGGCCATAGCTTTAAAGAAATTTTCTAGTTACAGAGCTTTCCAACATTTAGCTGGTGTTGATTCCATGTCGCTAACTACATCCATGTGGCAGCCGACCATAATAGCACCTGTTCTTGTCCCCTTTGGAACTCCTTTATTCCCAAACTTATGAACCTCAGCAATGTCCAAGCTATCGAAGTGAGTAACTGAGAGGCTTCATAAATTGCCTGTAGTTTGCATATGTACGTTTCCTACTCCTACCCCATCCCAGGGTGTTAGTTTAATCCACAATCCTTTTTTTGCTGCTCTTTTCTGCTCACAGGACTCAGTAGCGTCTCACGAGTGAGCAATACCTTTCAGAAGGGATTCCTATGAATGTTATTGTTATAGCCCACACTCACAGGACACAGTAGCATCTCAAGAGCGAGTGATACCTTTCTGAAGGTATTCCTATGAATAGTATAGCATGCGGCTAAGCTTCTACATCCCTGGAAATACCCTAGCTTGTTATTTTTGCACTCACCAGCTGCTTAAAAAAATGAAAATGGGCGATTGTCCACATTTAAATTGCAATAGCTCTATTTTATATCATCCCGCTAAAGCCCTAGTTTCTGCCTATAAGGCAGCACCCACTTTACTCCTAGGAGCAATTACCCCAACTGGAAGTCAGTAACCAAGTACACAACCATCCTAGCCTTGTCGAGGCTTACAAGGCTGTACCTACTGCTGTCTGCTTACCAGCCGCATTAGCGGAGACTTAGCCTGGTACGCTTCTCTGGATGTTTATGCACCATCACCCTTTCATCCCCATAATTTTAATGTTTTAAGCTTAACTATGATCGCTAACCATGTTTCAGCTTACTAGCTGCATTAGCGGGAAACGCCAGATGCTGAACTTGAAGTTGTTAACATCTCTACATAACCCTCAATTTAGCATCTTTTCCTCTCTAGCAGCATTAGTGAGCACTGAGTGGATCTACCCTGTTTTACTGAACTAAACATGGTAATGTAATCATGCTCACTCTAAATAGATTACATACTCGCTCAGATAAACTGAGCTGTGCCCCCCCCCCATGTAGTTTTTCTTATCTGCATATACCCAGTGCAGTTGTTGTTAGGGTTTTACTACACAACTTACCTAATTTTATGGATTTTATCTGAGTACGACAGCATGTTTCTGTGATACTCATGGCCATTTGTAGCCAGCTAAAGAACTTTGTACCTTCACAATGTATCAGTCACATTGCTATGGCTATATAAATGTGATTTAATGGCTAGTTATGTAGCGAATGGTATCTGAAGTATATGTGTTGTTGTTTATCCATAGTCTCTGCAACCAAACCTGTTTTATATGCATGTTCCTCAATAGCTGGTTAAACCTATTGACTTCTGCTTAATTATAACTGTATTTGAATTACAATTATCTCCTTTCATTATTTTTCTCCATTTTTTTCTGCCTCTTTACCTACTCTGTATTGCCTACCAGCCCTGCCCTCCTGGACAACCAAGAACAGTCACTGAGTCATTGTTCTCGGATTGGCCTACTCTCCCAAACAGGATATCCTACCTTCTCCCTGAATTGTCAGGAAAGGAACTAAAAGAAAGTATGTTATGGAATTAATCTTCCTTTGATTTGTATGTAAAGTTTCTACCACTTACTAGGAGCTAGTATAGGACCCCGGCCTGAGAAGCCTGTAGCCAAAACCCCACATATCTACCTCATCCCGTTTCATCTTTTCCATATACCTTCCTATAGTGATTCCTCATTCCACTTCTGAGTTTTGACCACTAGATGGCAGTCTTTACCTAACCATAACCTCTCTTCCTCACTCAATCTCTCTCACCATAACTTAAAACCAGTCATTTCACTGTCTTTTTCTCTACCTGCTTGTTAATAGTCCTCCTACTTCTGACTTACACTCACTCCTCCTCAATACAGTCCCCTAGCACCCCTCTAACCAGCCTGACTTCCACCTCCTGCACTTACTTCACCATACTGATAGTTTTTTCACACTGTGTGTCCTGCTGCCTTCTTTCCTTGGGTCTGCTCGCTCCATTCGCCCTGCAGGCTCACTCTGCTCCCCTTCCCTGCCCCCAAATACCACCCGTCCCCAGTACCTCTACCTTTATAGCTATTAGGCCACACTCACCACCCTCCCCTTCGTAACTCATCACTTAACATCCACTAATTAATCACTCCTACCTCACCTACTCTGTTCTCCTGCTGAATCTTCCTACTTCACATAACCTATAGTTCTTAAAAACTACCCGAATATCTCCCACCTTATACACACACTCCAGCAGTGTACTGTTCATAAACATCATGAACACTAAATCATTAACCTGTACAGCTCTTCTACTAATTCTAATCTGCCTTTCCTACACACTTTACCTCACCAGACCTCTTTATATGAATCACACCCCCCCAACCCACTCCACCATCTCCTCACCCTTACATTTTGCTCACTCCTCATTCTTCATATCCCCTAACCTCTACTCCCACAACAATTCCTTGATCTTCAACTTCAAACTCCTATCTTACCCCAAAACCACTATTCAAATCATACCACTCCCATCTCAACACGCTCCTCTAACTTCAAACCCAGTACCAAGCTTCTTAAACACCTTTTCAACCTCATACACCACATCATCTCCATACTTACTTCTGGAGACATACACCCAAATCCTGGCCCTTCTACCATTTCCATCTCTCCCTCCCCATCACCTCTACCCACTTAACCGGAAGACCCCTCCACTTCACCGCACTCAATGCCCAAAGCATATGTAATAAAATCCCACAACTTCATGCCTAGCTCCATCATAACAAACCTGACTTTCTTTCCATCACTGAAACATGGCTGAAGCCACACATTAAAGACTCAGAACTTACTCACCCAACTATAGTATTATCAGACATGACAGAACTAATAAGAAAGCGGGAGGTGTAAGTCTCTTCTTCCCCTCAACCATCTCAGTCACCACCTACTCTAAACCTGTCCCCATATTTGGGAAAGCTGAATTACTTTTAGCCCTTCTTCACATAAACAAAAATAAATCCATCTGCATAGCCACCCTATACATCCCTCCAGGTGATAACATCCCTGTCTTAGAAGACATTCTCTGCTGGCTCTCATCTAATATCCCAAATGAAACCATAATCCTCGGGGATGTTAACATAAATTGGGATAATATACAATCTCAACCAACTCCCTCAATATCAATCTGTATAACTTCATGCAACTTATTAACTCCCCAACCAGACCCTCTAAAGACCTCATATCTAGTAGCACCTTAGACTGGATACTAGTTTTCCATCCTCACTACTTCTCCAAGAGCGGCATCCTTCCAGATCCACTCGCGGACCATCTTTCCACTTTTGCCCTTTGCCTTCCTTCCTTCCTTCAACTAACCCACTCCTACATCTCCACTCGCCTCATAAAAAACTTTAACCACAATGCTTTCTCCAACACCCTAAAAAGAGCTAACTGGAACCCATTAATGACTTTACCCCTGGATAATGCAGTTACTTACTTCAATACAACCTTCTTAAGCTTGCTTGACTCCTTTGCTCCCTTAAGAACTAAATGTATGAAAAGTAAATCCATCCCTTGGCTAACTAGGGACACCCTAATTACTATGTAAAACTGCAATAAAGCCTGGAACCACTATCATAAAACTAAAACTTCCACTTCCCTTAATGAATACAAATTACTTCACAACAAAGCAAAAAAACTCATTAAAAGTGACTGTAAAGCCTATTTCTCCACTCTCCAAACCAAACGCAACAATAACCCCAAGAAATTCTAGGATGGCATCCCTTCCCTTCTAAGCCCAGGTAAAAAAGAAAACCCTTGCTTTGACCCTAATGCCTCAGACTCAGATCTAGCTACCCAATTTAACTCATTCTTTATTGACTCCATCTCAAAATTAACATCATTCCTTACCATGAAACCACCAGCCCCCCAGCAACCTCCTCAGAACCCCTTCTCCCATAACTCCAATACCCCCCAACCTCCTCACTTCACCACAAACCCTATTCCCATCTCTACTATAAAAAAATCTTCAAAAACTAAAACCATGTTCTAATGCTCCCTATGAAATACCCTCCTTCTTCCTAAAGACTGCTGCAGAAGCCATAGCCTACCCTATCAGCATCCTAATAAATTGATCTGTTTCTGAATGCCATGTTCCCCAAATTTGGAAAAAGACCTATATTATTCCACTCCACAAGGATGGCAATAATAATGACATCTCCAACTTCCATCCCATTGCTATCCTATCCCCCATCTCCAAAATTCTGGAAAAATGTTTCCATCTACAACTCCTACCCTATCTCATCAATAATAACCTTCTAACTTCCTCTCAGCACAGATTATGTCCTGGCCATAGTACTACCACAGCTCTACTCTCCTTCCTTGAAACTGTAAACAAGGCCCGTGACTCTGGTCACATTGTTTCCACTCTCCTCCTTGATCTCTCTAAAGCTTTCGACACAATTTCTCATAACCTTCTCCTTACTAAGCTCTCCAAACTAAACTTATCCCACTCCTCTATTAACTGGTTCACCAGCTACTTATCAAATAGGCAACAAGCAGTTAAGTGGAAAAAAAGCAATGTCCCCTTTCCAATTCACACCCACTGCTGTACCCCAAGGCTCAATTCTAGGTCCCCTTCTCTTTAACATCTTCATCAATGACTTCCACCAGGCCATCCCTAACTCTAACCTTATCCAATCAGCAGATGATTCGACAATAATCTGCTCTTCTTCCTGCACTTCTACACTAATGAAACTTACCCAAGAAGCATTCTCTGCTACAGAGCTATGGATGCTCCAGAACCATTTATAATGAAACTTACCCAAGAAGCATTCTCTGCTACAGAGCTATGGATGCTCCAGAACCATTTAGCACTAAATGCTAATAAGACTAAACTAATGCTATTTTCCCCCTCCAGAAGCATTACCCTAGATAAACACTCTTTCCTTATTACCAGCAAAGATAACACTTCTCTTGAAACTGTCTCCACTGCCAAACTCTTAGGCATCCTAATTGATGACCAACTAAAGTTTGACAACCATTTGCTGGCAAATATAAAAAAAACGCACAAAAACTGGGCATGTTTTATCATCATTACCAATTTATCTCTCCCCCTACCAGGCTCACTCTTTCCAACACCTACCTAATCCCATCTCTACTATATGGAGGCTCTATCCTTACCAATCTGCAATCCTCCCTCAAATCCAAACTCTTCTTCTGTAACTTTAAGTTCCCAAAATTCGCAACTGGCCACAGATCTAGCACTCATCACTGTACCTCCCTACACCAATTGAAATGGCTTGAACTCCCCAATTATCTTATCTACACACAACTCATCCAAGCACATACACTTATATTTTGCCCTTCTCTCTGTCCCTCCCTCATCTCAACCTTTAAAATGCATCTTCCCAACAGATGCCTGCGTTCCAACCGACAAAATCAAATTAAACTGCATAAACCCTCCCGCCCACCTGGCAAACATCTTCTTTCCTTCTGCCTCGCATGCCACTGGAACTCCCTCCCACCTCTCATCCGTACCACTAACAGTCTCTCTCTTTAAATCTCTTCTCCACTCTTACCTAACATCACTGTGGGAATGCTCTTGCTCCCATCCTACATAATATCTCTATCTATATCCCTTCCTACTTCAAACACTTTGGCTGACACCTTCTTAACAAGCTGTCACACTTTATTCCTCCTTAATGCATTATATGGGGTCCTTTGCATTACCTTTTATAGCTGGAACTAACTTGATTATTGTTAATACTGCGATACTTATCTATCCTGACATTTCATTATCGTTAAAACTGATACTTTATCTACTCTGACATAACACTGTGATACTTTATCTCCCCTGACATTTGGTTATTGTTAAAACTGATACTTTATCTACTCTGACATATAACACTGTGATACTTTATCTCCCCTGACATTTGGTTATTGTTAAAACTGTGATACTTTATCTTCTCTGACATATAACACTGTGATACTTTATCTACTCTGACATATAACACTGTGATACTTTATCTCCCCTGACATTTGGTTATTGTTAAAACTGTGATACTTTATTTTCTCTGACATTTTTATTTTCTAAATTCTCTTTAACCGCTGTATCAGTATCTAGTAGATTTACGGTTATGACTTCTTAGTAGCTCTGTGTAACTAGAATTATTTTATTTTTATTTTTTTTAATTGTATTGTATTTGTATTTCTGATACTGTTATTTTAACTAGTTGTAACGTTGGAGCTTTTCGCCCCAGGACTCCATTGAAAACGGGCTCAAGGCCCAATGGGCCACCCTGGTAAACAAACTGCAAATAAATATATATATATATATATATATATATATATATATATATATATACATATATATAGATATATAGATAGATAGATATTTAAATATAAATTTATAGTACCTAGTATTGACCATTTTTAGGACTCCTACAATGTATGAATTTTTCATAGTTTGCTTGCTGATGATTACATCTTAGATTAATGAAACAAGAGATAGGCTGCCTGCCTATTTTAAATAGGGGGATTCTGTATCAGACTATGCAAGTAATTTGACAAGATATTGGTAGCTGAATTTATGAAAACTCCTTAAGCTACCCAGAAATATTGTAGCCACCTTCTTCCTTTATAAAGATTTGTACAGATAATGTCAGCAATCTAACCGAATAACCATATGACTAGGCCTCATTCCAACCTCACTTAACTGTCCATAAAAAAAAAAAACTATGAAGCCAGTAACCCATTAATGTACTCCCCTTTCCATTACTTTTATACAATAAAAAATAAAATAATAAGCTAAGATTATATTTATAAAACTTGGCAATTTAGATCTGCAACAGCAGAAATGAAGTATTATTGCTACTAAAATTCAACAATTAAACCCCTCAGGAATCTTCCTATTGTTGTCTGCTTTCTTGTGTACACTGAGCTCCTCCTTCAGTTTCTGTAGTCAACAGCTCCAAAACTTGACAATCTTATCCCTGAATAGGGGCCCACTAAATGGTAATGTCTTTGGAATGGGTGAGAAAAAATAAGGGGACTCAGAGTGGCTCCAATTGGAGAGCTTTGAGAGTTTTTTTTTTCATTTTTGCCTTATCCACAACCCTATTCCACACCTTTCACAAAAAGATGTCTCTGTAGAACTTTGACATTACATGAATCTGGCAGACTATTCCTTTCAAATGCCATGGAACAACTAGTCACCATCCCCACAAGAGGAGAAAACATACTTGATCTCATCATCACGAACATGGGATCAAAATGTTCAACACCGGAAGTATACCCCTCACTGGTGAGATCAGATCATAAACTAATCTCGCTGGAGGTCCTCATCCCCCCCCCACCTGAAACAAAAAAGACCACAGTGAAAAACTTCTCAAAAGCCGATTTCACACTTCTAAAAACTAGTGTGGTCTCCTTTAAGGCCCCTGAGCCAGTGGTAAACATTACTCAAACCGCTGAATCACTTACAAATGCCTTCTACCAGCACCTACAGGACTGCATGGATCAGGCAATCCCAAACAAAACTAAGACTCTCTGTACCAAAGGCAAGCGTCCAGTCTGGTGGACCCCAGCCATAAACAAGCTCTACAACAAAAGGAGGAAGCTTAGAGCAAAATCCTTGAAAGGTAAGACACCTTTGATCATTATAAGTAAAAACTAAGAGCTCTCATAAAATCATCCAAGGCAAATTTTGAGAGAAAAATCGCCAAGGACTCTAAAGAGAATCATAAGGCCTTCTTTAGCTATGTTAGAAACCTAGGAGGAAACTCCCAGATATGCTCAGAATTAGTTCAAAATGATGTGAAAATTACTGAACCTACACACATTGCCAACATACTGGCTGACAGGTTCAGTGCAAACTTCTCCCCTCCCCAAAAGGAGAGATATCTATTCCAGAGGATTGTAGCCCCAAACATCTCCAACGCCCAGGTGAGAACTGCCCTCACTAAGGCAAAAACACAGCATCCATGGGACCGGATGGTGTCCCGGCTGTGTGCTTCATGAACTCAATGAGGAATTAAACCCACAGTTAGGACAGCTGTTTAATCTTAGCCTCACCTCAGGATACGCACCCAAGGAGTGGCGACGGCGACTGTGGTTCCACTTCATAAGGGCGGTGCCTCCACAGACCCTGGAAATTACCGCCCCATTAGCTTGACAAGCCTTATCTGCAAAGCCATGGAGAGGATCATAATGGAACTCATAAATAAAGACATAGGGAACTTGCAGACTTTTTTTTTTTTTTTTTTTTTTTGTTTTTTTTTTTTTTTTTTTTTTTTTTTTTTTTTTTTTTTTTTTTTTTTCTGAAGTACAAGCAAACACAGGAGGGTTATGGCTGACAAAGTTTGCAGATGACTGCAAACTGGGCCATAGTCGAAAACACATCTGACACAGATATCCTCCAGAAGGGCCTCACAGAAATGGATAACTGGTGCCAGAGCCATGGCCTGAAGTTAAACGCCAAAAATGCATAGTATTTTGAAAAAGGTTATCTACTACTTAGTGGAGCTTTAACCCCAGGACTCCATTGAAAATTATGGGCTCAGGCCCAATGGGCCACCCCTGGTAAACAAACTGCAAATAAATATATATATATATATATATATATATATATATATATATATATATACATATATATAGATATATAGATAGATAGATATTTAAATATAAATTTATAGTACCTAGTATTGACCATTTTTAGGACTCCTACAATGTATGAATTTTTCATAGTTTGCTTGCTGATGATTACATCTTAGATTAATGAAACAAGAGATTGGCTGCCTGCCTGTTTTAAATAGGGGGATTCTGTATCAGACTATGCAAGTAATTTGACAAGATATTGGTAGCTGAATTTATGAAAACTCATTAAGCTACCCAGAAATATTGTAGCCACCTTCTTCCTTTATAAAGATTTGTACAGATAATGTCAGCAATCTAACCGAATAACCATATGACTAGGCCTCATTCCAACCTCACTTAACTATCCATAAAAAAAAAACTATGAAGCCAGTAACCCATTAATGTACTCCCCTTTCCATTACTTTTATACAATAAAAAATAAAAAATAAGCTAAGATTATATTTATAAAACTTGGCAATTAGATCTGCGACAGCAGAAATGAAGTATTATTGCTACTAAAATTCAACAATTAAACCCCCCAGGAATCTTCCTATTGTTGTCTGCTTTCTTGTGTACACTGAGCTCCTCCTTCAGTTTCTGTAGTCAACAGCTCCAAAACTTGACAATCTTATCCCTGAATAGGGGCCCACTAAATGGTAATGTCTTTGGAATGGGTGAGAAAAAATAAGGGGACTCAGAGTGGCTCCAATTGGAGAGCTTTGAGAGTTTTTTTTTTTCATTTTTGCCTTATCCACAACCCTATTCCACACCTTTCACAAAAAGATGTCTGTAGAACTTTGACATTACATGAATCTGGCAGAGCATTCCCTCTTTTTGCTTAAGATTAAAGGCACTTGTCTCTACTGGGTTCTGTACTCAAAGGAAAGGATTCCTTCTCTTCCCCCAGGCATAGATGAGTCAGAAATGCTACTCTGTATGTACCACACCAGCTGACTCTTCTTGGGTGTGGTTAAGTAATCAGTTTCAGGTCTCCTGTATCATAGACAGGGTTCTATCTTTCTGAAGCATGGGCTTAGGATGCCAGCAGCATTCTTTATTTAAATGCTTGTTTTTCTTACTGAAATTTGTATACAAAGGGGGTACTGAAGACAGGTTTAATTACACTCCCAAAGCAGAAAGGAAAGGAAATGCATTACAGATATCATTTTATTTTCTGTCATTATTTTACTACAACATTTATATATTAGACTATATGCTGAACTGACAGGGAAGGTACAACAACAAACTAGGAAAGCAAGGAAACTGCTAAAAATCAAAAAAACGGCTAAGGCAGGAAATAACACTCATTCCAGTTTAGAATCATTGATCATGCACAAGCTGATGAGAGAGGTGGCCCTATATCTTTAAGGTTAGAACAGCAAAAGCTATTCTGGCAAATAAGGTTGAATGCATACATCCAACCAGGTTTGAATGATTTATAGTCTATTGTTTGTATATTAAAACTGAAGAGTTTGGAAAGATGATTGTTTTAGGTAGAATATTCTCTACTTGTAGGCATCACATTAAATTAGTAGTTTTATATTTTTATATTTTTACATTTTTATATTGTCTGCTATTATAAAAATGTATATATGTGGTTAATTAGTTAATTGATGTCGGGGTGATGTGGTTTCCTAGTGAACATGTGACTTATGAGGGTTATTTATTGCTCAATTTTTTTCATTACATTTGTCTGCCATTGTACTGAACAAAAACGCTCATCTTATTTTATTAAACTAGAGTTGTGTTATTTCCTGCCTTAGCCATTTTTTTGTTTTCTGACAGGGAAGGTGTTAATAGCAAAGCTTTTTTTTTTTTTTTTTTGTGGTGTCATAAAGTCACTCTTGTAGTGTGATTTGCAGTAGTGATAAAACCCAAAACCTTTAGATTAACACTTACAGTAGAATTGATAATTATTAGTCTATGCTTCATATTAGTTCCTTATAGTACAGCTATTAACCTGAAATATGTACGCTCTGTATCATTATATAGAATCTTTCAGATAACGTGCTTAAATGATCATAAATAGCAATGGAATATTATGGTTTAGTAAAAAGCTTTAATATTTTCAGAAAAAAAACCCTATAAAACATGTTAATATTAATAGGACAGTTGGTCTTTGGTGACATGAAGATTAAAGTTCCACCATAAGTGGGAAAAAGGGAATCACTTCCGTGAGTAAAAGAAGTAAGGAGGCATGTTTGAGACTGTAGAATATCGTGTTCCCTGCAATCTATATTGGCTGCTTAAATGACAGTCATTCAATATTTCCAGGTTAGGAACTGTATCGAGAATATTTTATAGCTGTTTGTTATGGTTTAAAGGTATCTGATACAGTGTTGCCCATCATGAAGATCTTTTGTTTTCAATATCATTGAACTGTAGCAAGGAGCCCTTATAGTTCTTTTATACAGGCAAGGAGACCACATTTTGGAGCAAAGAGCCACAATGCACAAGCTGTTTTATGTATATATATATATATATATATATATATATATATATATATATATATATATATGTGTGTGTGTATATATATATATATATATATATATATATATATATATATATATATATATATATATAATATGTGTGTGTGTGTGTGTGTGTATATATATATATATATATATATATATATATATATATATATATATATGTGTGTGTATATATATATATATATATATATATATATATATATATATATATATAAAACAGTGGGTCCCATTTAATTGATTGAGCTTTCAGAAACTCTAAATTCATATCTCTAGACCATATGATAGAGTTTTTGAAAACCCAAAGCTTTTGAATGGCGATCGCGGTTCAGTGCATATTGGGATATTTACTCTTTTCCTCACTGTGGTGCGATCTTGGAGGTAGTATATATAATTAACAAAGGGTGCAGGGGGGCTTGTCAGATGTAAGAATGTAAAAAAGGAAAAATGTCTGGGTTCTTTTTCTTTTTTTTTTTTTTTTTTTTTTTTTTTGATGTTCGAGTTTTCAGAAAGTCAATCGTATGGTCTCAACCATATGAATTTTAATTTCTGAAAGCTTGATCATCTGACACAGACTCATAACAGCATATACTTCAACCATTTTTTTATTTTGTTTTTCTCAGTTCTGATAAGACTTTTTTTGGTTAACTTCAATTTGGGGGTGAAATATAGCTGAAATTTAATGGGTACCAAATGACCTAGCTAATCCCTGAAGAATATATTGTGTGCCATTGCAGAAAGACTGAAAATGTGTAAAAAATGGTCCATGAATATACATCAGTAAATAATTGAGCCGTGACAGTGTATTTAGCTTTACATTGGTCCACAAACCATCTGATAGTGTCATTTGTAAATTTATCAGCATTGGCAGGAAGGATGTAGGTACAAATCATATTTAAGGATTTATCTTATGATAACTGTATGTTAGTATCAATAGCCAAACAATGAATTATGATAGCTTTGATGGGAGCAACACAACATCTTTAGTAAGGTTTTGAAAAACAGGTGCTGATGGAGACTATCCAATCTTGGAGTCAGAAATAAGATTTTTCATCTCTTTTTGAGAAATCAAAATTATACCAGGCAACTATATTTTAAGAAACACATGGATTTGCTCTATTTTATTACACATGCTCCTGGTGATAACATGAAGGAATTTATATACTTGAGGAAGTCCCAAGCATGATTAAAAGGGCTGGTTATAGAGGCATTTTTCTGGTCAGATTTAGCATGAATGCCACCTTTAAACACCAGGTCAAATGTATGCTCTATTAAAACAGTCACTAACAGTGCAGTGGCTGTCTTCATCTGACACACAAAACTCAAATGTTCTTTTTAAAAGAAAGTGTTGGCTTCAGGAATCCTGAATCATCCTGATAATCTACAAACATGTGCACCTTTTCGGAAGAGCATGTTGAAATATAATGAAATTTTCCCAGGTTCACATGGGATCACACTGTTTTCATATCAGATGAGCCTCACTAAAGCTCACTTTTTATTTTAAATGTGACTGCATAAAGATTAAAAAGAATTAGAAAAGGTCAGTTGTATAAGCCAAGTTATGTAGCTACCACCTCATTTGAAAGGCAACTTCCCTCACAAGCTATTACAAATTACATTTGCTTAAACACCATTTAGCTTGTGGCTTTTAACAAGTGGTTAATGTTATTAGACTAGATATCATCTGCTAGCTTAGAATGCATCTTAACTGCTTGATATTTGAGCAAAAGATCCTGGTCGCCTGCCAATACAAGGAAAATAAGCTGCACAGAGAATTAATATAATTCTGAAGAAGTGTTTGGTGGTGCTAAGTGATTTATCTCCAATAGACATGCTTGCCGTAGAGGAGAATAAGGAACAGTGGCAGAAGAAGAAGGAGAAAAAAACAATCTAATGAGGAGGCAGTCATCAAATAAGACAGCATGCCTGACAGACACATGCTGTTTGTCATACTGTGAAGACAGCCATGACAGGGAGTGCTTTCTATAAGGGTACTAGTTATAAAAAGCAGATTATTTTCCACTCCATGCACAAAAAAAAAAAAAAAAATGCTATTCTTTGTGTAGTAAGAATATTTTGACACATATATTCAGTAACAGAGCTTTTGTTTTTGAGTTATACTCATTTATTGCTAGGCTAATATAGTTTAATTAATTTCGCAATTACGGATGCATTTTGTAGAGGTAATTATTTGTACAGCATAAATAAAACATTAAATTGCTGTGATTTTAACAACACAATTTAGCTGTTAATAATACATATCATACCTAGTCATAGGTAAGTACTAGGATAGCTGCCCTTCTGGATCATTTACGCCTAGCCAATGTCCTTAAGGAGAGAATCAAACCCTGTAAATTGTGTCTATGAGATAAATAGCTTAACCATTATGCCAGCACTCCCCCTACAAGATTATGTCACCACAGATGAGATCTGAACCCACAATCTCTAACTTAGGAGGCCAATGCCTTATCCTTATTGATATTGTTTCAAACATGCCTGTATTAGAGAGACAAATATGTGACACTATAAACTTCTCACACACTCGTACTAAAATAAATACCATTTTCACTAGGATTTATTGTACTTAATTCTATGGTTACTATTAGTGGTCAATGCATATGATATAAATTCAAAAGTCTTGAAAGCCCTGTGTCTTGTGCATTGCCTGTCTGTAGCAGCACTACATTTGTAGCAAACATTTATTTACTACTATGTTTAATGTTTTAAGCTTAGTATTCAAAAATGCTATAAAATACTTATATAAATATATATATATATATATATATATATATATATATATATATATATATATATATATATATATATATATATATATATATATATATATGTATGGATTCCGTTCAGAAGCTCAAAATACTGAAATCGCAAATTTCAGTATTTCGAGCCCAAGAAGCTGAATCCACATAATAGCGAAAGTTTAGATGTGTGAAATTCAAAACCTCGATTACCGGAGGTTTTGAATTTCACGCTTCTGAAGTTCCCCTATGGTTATGTATTCAGGTAAGTGTGTGTGTGTGTGTGTGTGTGTGTGTGTGTGTGTGTGTGTGTGTGTGTGTGTGTGTGTGTGTGTGTGTGTGTGTGTGTGTGTGTGTGTGTGTGTGTGTGTGTGTGTGTGTGTGTTAAGGGGTTTGGGTAGGGGCTGTGGTGTGTGTCAGTGTGTTTTGTTGCTGTGATGTGTGTATGCGAAGAGAAAGCAGCTTGTGTGGTGGTGTTTTATGTGTGTTTGTATGTAGTGCAACCTCAGAGTGAGAATATTTAAGTAGGGGGGTGTGGGGGAGCAGCCCCCCACATGGGGGTTGCAGGGGGGGCTTGCTTTCATGTAGTGGAGTTATTGTGTGTGTGTGTGTGTGTGTGTGTGTGTGTGTGTGTGTGTGTGTGTGTGTGTGTGTGTGTGTTTGTAGTAAAATGGCGAAATTCAAAACTTCCGGTATTCCAGGTTTTGAATTTCGCGGTTTTTAGTTTTTGTTGTTTTGTGGATTCCACTTCTTGGGCTTGAGATACTGAAATTTAAGATTTCAATATTTCAAGCTTCTGAAGTGAATATATATATATATATATATATATATATATATATATATATATATATATATATATATATATATATATATCTATGACAACTGTATGGGGTGATCAGCATTGCAGGTACCCCCATCGCATGATTTAAAAAAAACAAATTGCATTTTGTCTTCATAGTATTGTTCTTTGAATGTACTCTCAAATATATTCTTCACTACAAAATGTTACACTGTGATGAACACAATTTTTAACCACAGCATTAGTGGGGGATAGCACTGCTGAGTCTATCTGTAAGTCTTGGCATAGATAAAATGTTTGCTTATTTGGCTTTATAAAAGTTATAACATTTGTCAGTTTCAGTGATGGAGAAGCAACTACTGGTAATCCCTGTGTTAGCAGACTGAATAAGGAATAAGGTAATTATTGCTGATAGGGTGGGAAAGTGCCATTTAGCACAAATAAATCAATCAATCAGACAATCAATCAATCGATCAATCAGTAAATAAGATGTTTGATCATATTGGTATGTTATACAGAGATTTAGAAGTTTCATGCTTAGTGGATGCTATTTTTTCTAAACCTAACCATGGAGAAGTTAAAGTATATATGAAGGAAGTGAAGCCAAGGGTAAAGTCAGGCTAAAAGAAAAGCAACTGAGAATTCAAGGATACTTCCAGACTAAATTAAACAGTTAAAATGTGAAGCATTATTTTCTTTCTTTTTCTTCCCTAATGTTGATCTGCATTTTGTTGTTCTCATGGCTAGGAATAACGTTAGCTTTCTGAATATTAAAAAATGCAGAATGTTGTTGAAATCTTGTTGAATCCTTAGCCATGATAACTTCTCTTGTCAAGGTAGCAAACAAAAATGAAAGACCAGGAACTGTTCCCATATGTTGAGATATAATTGTTAAATATCACTAAGTCAACAGGGGGATTCAGAATGCAAGAAATACACATATGAATGTGTAATAATGGTGTTTTATGGTTATATGACAAGTAAAAGAAATGGGTTTACCACCTGTTTTCCCTGCAACAGGATAAATGATATTGTGGATATCGTGGGCTGGCAAAAAGAAACTGTGTATGTAAAGAAGCTGAAACAAAAAGAGAATAGATGTTGCTTTGTTGTTTACAAATAATCATTTATAAGTACTAATTAGAAATGTATCTAGTGTCCATATTTCTGTAGTAATCTAGCCAAGGAACTTGGATATTTGGGGCTTATTTTTTTCAGATGCATCCTATCTATTTTTATTACCTTGTATTTGACTTCTGTGCTTTCATATGTATATGTTACTCTACATTTTTATTTGTGTAAAGTTAATTTGTTTACTTTTAAGCTTATGTGGTTTATATTTTCGTATTATAAATGTGTTAATAAAATGTTGTTTATCTGTCAAAATGGTAACAAATATTTATACTGTTGGGGAGCAAGCTGTATGGCACACATCTTCCACAAGATGGCTTATAGATCATTGACAAAGAAATAAATATTAATTTGGGTATTTCATTTTTGGATTGATTTAAGAGCAGCAGGCATCTGGAAGTCTCTGACTTCCACCGAAGTGGTGGCAGTCCTACTGTGCCAAAGCAAAGTGTTGGGAATTTGGGAAATTGTGTCAGTCACCCCCTTGAACTGTGTGTGTGTGTGTGTGTGTGTGTGTGTGTGTGTGTGTGTGTGTGTGTGTGTGTGTGTGTGTGTGTGTGTGTGTGTGTGTGTGTGTGTGTGTGTTTGTGTGTGTGTGAGAGAGAGAGAGAGAGAGAGATGCATCTTGTGGTTAAGAAGGATACGCAAAGACTGGCATGATCAGCAGAATCCATTGGGAAAAGAATGAATGGGAGCAGGATCCCAGCAGGAAGACTCCCACTAGCAGGAAGTCAACAAAGGTAGCAAGGATGGAGTACAGAGGTGACAGAGTTAGATTAATGACTTGGAATAGGGACAAATGTTATCCATCTTGTAAAGCAGGAGATAATATTTTTGGAAAGGAAAGAAAGGGAAAGGAATATTTATACAAAATGTTAAGGAGAAGAATGAAATGATAAGGAAATTAACTGGAAGGATATAGGAGATGATTTGGAGGAATCCAACAAAGATGCCAAAATCAGATAAGTGGTTATACTGGGCAGCCATGAAGTGAGTAATACAGAAATAATATAAATAACCAACAAGGGTTGGCATGCTGTAGAAATGTAACTCAGTGGGCAAGTACAGTATGACAGAGTTTCCGTGACCTTAATACTAGTTTATATGATCTATTATAACAATAATCCACTGCTGGATATCAGTAATGCTGGATTTATCCACTGTTGGTATGGTTTGGTCATGAGACCAAAAACTGACTAAACAAAGCCAGCTGTGGGTAAATCCAGCATTATCCATACCCAGCCACGGGATAGTGCTATTATACAATGACATTGTTTAAGAAAAAAGTTAGTTGCTTTTCTTAAATAATGTCCTTGCATAACAGCACGATGCTAGTCTTCCACGTTTTTGCCCCAGTATCCTTGGGCTTCCCTGATTTACTGCACATGTGTACGGGACTTTCATTACCATACTTATGGAGTACATCATTGCTGTGTAAAGGAAGTAATGGATAAAGGAAGATCTCTGTTGCTTTTTTTTTTTTTTTTTAATTAAAAAAAAGAAATCTGGAGACTTTCAACCTATAGGAGAGATGGGACAGTAAAAATAAAAGGATACTCATAACAGATTATCCTTTTATTTTTCTCTGTCTCTTCTGTCTCATTCTTTTGAAATCTTTGGTTTTTGAAAGTTTATTTAAAAATAAATAAATAAATAGAGTTTCCATAGCATATATTAATAGAAGAAAGTCTGGGCGAGTGGAATTATTTCCATTGGTATATGATTGCTTTAGTACGATCATGCTCGTTGGGCTGACCAGTCAGTATGTTCGTTTTTGAATGTTAATGGACAGTCATTGTATAATTTGGAGTATCATTTAATGGTGAAAGGGAACGTGCCAAAATGTGCAAGGAGTACTACTTGGGGGTGACTTTAATATTGTTATAATACTGAAGAGAAGTGAGTAATACAGAAAGGATATAAAAGTTGAACAAAAAGGTATTGTGTTCCAGAGAAATGAAAGCAAGTAGTGTAAGCATAGTATGAGAGAATTTCTGTGGCCTGAATAATGACTTGCTCATAAACAAAGATATAGGGGACTTACAGACATTGGACCCGACCCAGTTTGGCTTTGTCAAGGGAAGATCATGCCTTTTGAACTTGGTCGACTTCTTCGAAACAGTCACCAAGGCCATTGATGAGGGAAAGGCAGTCCATACAGCCTACCTTGACCTTGCAAAGGCTTTCGACACAATACCCCACTCGGGTATTGTAGAAAAACTTACCAGCTTAAATGTAAACCCATATGTCACAAGATGGGTTGCAAACTGGCTTAAGGACAGAACCCACAGGGTTAGAGTTGCTGGCGCTGTGTCAGACTCCAAGCCGGTCACAAGTGGTGTCCCACAGGGCTCGGTCCTTGGCCCCTATTGTTTGGCATCTACTTCTCAGAAGTACAGGCCAACATGGGAGGACTTTGGCTGACAAAGTTTGCAGGCGACTGCAAACTGGGTGCCATAGTGGAAAGTGCATCGGACACGGATATCCTTCAGAAGGGACTCACGGAAACAGATAGCTGGTGCCAGAGCCATGGCCTGAAGTTAAACGCCAAAAATGTATAGTCATACCCTTCGGGAAAAACAAGGTAACCCCAAGCTACCATATAGGTGGCAATCCACTAAGCACAGAAGAGGTTATCAGGGACCTGGGGACCCAGGTTGACAGTGGCCTTTCTTTTGACACTCACGTTGCTAAAGTGGTTAGAAAGACCTTCTACATTGCCCACCTGATCATGAAGGGATTCACATCCAGATCTAGTGAGGTCATTGTTCCCCTGTACTCTTCACTTATCAGACCAATGATCGAGTACAATGCCCCATTCGGGATGTATCTCACCCGACATCTGCAGCAATTGGAGAGACCCCAAAAGTTCCTCACCAAAAGGATAAAGGACTCCAAAATCTGTCATATGCTGCCAGATTGAAGAAACTCCAGCTCTATTCAGTCGCATACCGTCTGCTCAGAGGTGACATGTGCCTGACATACAAGGCCATGTCCAACCCGGAATTAATGGACATGCTCCACCTCAAAAATCCAAATCCACCAAAACCACTAGAGCAAGCGACTTAAACCTTAGCACGGATATAAATAGGACGTGCTGGAGGGATAGATTTATCACTCAGAGACTCCCTATGCTGTGGAATAAAATCCCGGTCCATGTGAGGCAGAGCACCTCACTGACTCTGTTCAAGAGAAATCTAGACCTGTGGATGGGAGATCGTAGGTTTACCCCGGGAATCATCTCTGTGTCACTGCTGGACAGAGGCACAACAAACTAATGGGCACAGTATTTTTTCATATAAGGGGTGGCGTAAGCCACAAAAAATTGGGCTAGGCTTATAAATGCCTTAGGGCAGATAGCCTAGTATAAACCTATGAACCTATGAACCTATGAGAATGTGTCAGAGTGTACATAAATTGCTACTTCAAGTTGACTTTAACATTGTTAGAATACGACATTTTTAGACAGTATTGAAATAGAATATTCCATGCTACGTGCCAAAAACAGCTTGAGACTGTATAATTTACTATATCAGGTTGGTTGAAAGAAGTAGAGAATAGCTGCAGACAGCAAGCTTCATTGCATATGTATTTAAACGTATGCTATGTGTGCAAGGTTATAATGCCTTCCACACATTTAGACCAGCTACTACACAGACAGGGACTAAAGGCAGAGGTGTCTTGATATACATCAAAAATAAATATACCTCAAGGCTGGTCAAACAGGACAATGCACTTGAGTTACTCCATGTTTAAATCACCATAGGAAAAATCCAATATCACTTCCTTACAAGCAATAAGTCACTCTCTATGACCTAGGAAACCCATACCATACATTTAAACTTATTAGAAACACTCACCATCCAACCCAATACCATATTCATAGATTACTTTAATTACCCACTATTAACTGGGAATCCTACATGACACCAAACATACAGGCAAAAAGATTCCTGAACTTTGTAAACGCAACCTCCCCTGGACTAGATTGCCAATAAGTCAACCAGGGGTGCAACCATACTGGAGCTGGGTCTTACTGATATGGGAGAGTGTTGCACACCCCCTAGTGTAATGTCTACCTTGGTAAGATCAGACGACAAAATGATCTCCTTTGAAGTAAAAATAAAACCTTGACCCCCATCTAACCCTGGAATTTTCAAGAACTACTTTAAGGCTAACTTCCTGTTATTAAGTGATAGTCTGGCAAAATTTCAAGCCACCATGAACCCTGAAAACACTGCTGCCTATACAGAACTGCTCACAGAAACACTATACAAGCATATTAATAGCTGCACAGAGGCAGCTGTACCCACCAGGAAGAAGTACAGAAATAGCACAAAAAACAAGCCCCCTAGTGGAATCACAACATCAATAGGCTGTATAACAGAAGGAAGAAAATTCTGGCAAAAATTAAGAGGTGCAGAACCCAGCAGGATAAAAGCACTCTCACCAAATGAAACAAACAACTCAGAGGGCAAACAAAGTCTATCAATGCCAAATTTGAGGTACATCTGGCTTACCAGGCCAAGGACAGTCACAAGGCATTGTTTAGCTATGTCACCAACCTCAAAGGCAATACACAATTGTGTGCAGAGCTCATTGTAAATTCAGAAACCTATAGTGAGCCAGAAGATATAGCAAACCTACCAGCTGACAAATACAGCTCCAGGTTTACCTCCCCCCCCCATCAATCTTCACTCAGGACATACAATCAAATATAAATCCCAATGCTATCACTACAGAGCAGGTTCTTTATGCTCTCTCTAAGGCCAAAAACACTGCATTAATGGGCCCAGACAATATCCCAACATGCCTTCTAAATATCATGAAACTTGACCTAACAGGCCTTCTGGAATTGCTATTTAACTGTAGCTTCCAAACAGGCTTTGTGCCTCATGAATGGATAACAGCAACAGTCATCCCTCTACACAAAGGTGGGCCATCTACAGACACTGGAAACTACAGACTCATAAGTCTCACTAGTGTTATATGTAAAGCCATTGAAAGAATTGTCATGGAAATGTTTAATAATGATATAATAAATCTCAAGATGCTGGACCCAACCCAGTTTAGTTTAATCAAGGGCAGGTCAGGCCTACTAAACCTGGTGGATGTCTTTGAGAGTGTCACCAAAGCAATGGATGAGGGAAAATGGTTCACACTGCCTATGTTGTCCTGTCCAAGGCATTTGACACAGTACCCCACTCAGGCATTGTTGACAAACTCAATAATCTAGGAAGAGACCTGTGTGCCACTCAGTGGATAGCCAACTGGCTCACAGACAGGACCCAAAAAGTTATGCTGTGAGGGAGAAATCTATGCCTCTCCTAAAAGGCACTGTCAGACCCATTCTGATGGACCTCCTGCATATCCATAAAACAAACAGCACCAGAATTGCCCATTATAGAGTCTTAAACCTTGCATGTGATATAAATAGGACCTGCTGGAGAGACAGGTATGTATCCCAGAGACTACTGCATTTCTGGAAAAGGCTCACCATCCATGTGAAGCAGAGTTCCTCCCTAACCCAATTTAAGTGTAACTTGGACAATTGAATGGGGAACAGGAAATTAATCCCAGGCTTGGTACCCATGTCTCTAATGGACACAGACAACCTGCAAATGGTTCATTTCCCAGGCCCCTACTTGTAAATGTCTCATCTTCCAAGACCTTGCTTAAAGTTAACAAGGGTACTAGAACTTGGAGATTTGGAATGCATGGGTGAGCTTAAAAAGGCCCTTGTAGTTGTTAGCCTAGTACACAATGAACTTATGAAGCCTGACAAGATGATATCCATTATTTTAACAAATACACAGGCTAAAGACTTCACTTCCTTCAAACTGTACATTTGTATGACATATGGCCTTAAAGATAAACATACACACAGACAAACATGCACACATTTGCACACATTCTTATATGTCGGTACTATGTTTTACTTTCACAGTGTTGAACTGTTCTGGCTCATTTCCTTACAGCTGAGTGCTCATCTGTTTATTCCAGTGTGTAATATACAAGTAAATGCACTGTCTTTATGAACATGCATTCTATGTGTTTGTGCAACCTCTGAGGTAGTATATTTGCTTGTTCCTCTGCAAAAAGACTATTGATAAACTCACTTCAAATGACAAGTATACTTTTACTTTAATGAATGGCAGTGATTTAGTGAAACTAAAGCAGTTGGTGTTCAAGTGAATAATTTAGATTATACACACACAGACACACACAGACACACACACACACACACACACACACACACACACACACACACACACACACACACATATATATATATATATATATATATATATATATATATATGTTATATATATATATATATATATATATATATATATATATATATATATATATATGTTACTATATATATATATATATATATATGTATGTATTTAGTAATGTAATCTGCAGTGGTGGTGCTGCGGTAGCGTTGTCGCCTCACAGTTAGACGTTGCCCGTTCGATTCTCAGTTAGAGCATCTTCTGTGTAGCGACATGCATGAATAGGCATTCCTTCATTGAAGGTTGTGCGTTAGGCCCAGCAAGCCAGTACATAAAAATCTACTGCCAATCATTAGCGGACCGGAGTTCCACTGTGGCAACCCCTAACCGGGAAAAGCCGAAAGACACAAACAAATATGTATTTAGTAATGTATTACATATGGAAAATATGTAGTGCGCACAGAACTGTAGAACTGTAGTCAGAAAAGCACTGTCTTAGATAGCTAATGATGTAATTATTACCTGTCACTACTGTATATAAGATTACCTACAAACAGATCAGCAAAAGTTAAATTCCCATCTGGATGTTAAGAAAATAGGAAGCAGATTGTCTGAAGATTCTTATGGTGTGCCCATAGGGATTATTTATACATTAAACTTGAGGGAGTTACCAGCACTACAGTGCTGGAATCATGGCCTGGGTGAGGGAGCTGTATAGAATGATACAGATACACACAAACAGACTCTCACATGTGCATATATATTCACATCAAAAGGCTGCAGGTAATGGCAATGAAGGTGCATGGGTGAGCAAGCAAACTACATACAGAGCCAAATATACATCTGTATCACCTTGTGATATCAGCTATGAAAGACACTTTATTGCAATCTTTCCCACAGACCGCAGATCCACTTGTCAGTGAGGATCTTCTGGACTTAACTTCCACATATTTTTAATAGGGAAGGAAATCATGTGGTTAATTAGGTGATACAATACTAAGTATATACATGTATCTAAATACTAATTTTATTAAATGAAAACAACCCCTTCTTGCTCAAAATACAAAAACAGAAAACATCAGGAAATCAAAACAGTGCATATCGTAATATTAACATCTTGAACATTTTTAAACTTTATAGGTGTTCATTCAAACTAGTCTTAAATAAGCCTCCTGACTTCTATAGCTACTTCTGCTCCAAACTGTACAAATAAGCATGTCTTTATGACAGAGTAGAAAGAGATTGTATAACCTTGTCAGTGGTAATAAAGGTGAGTGTAGAACTGGGATGTTATAATATATGTCTGTGAAGGGCACTACATCTCTTACAATTTATATCTTTTAAATAGGTTGAAATCCCTAATCTCCAAGGGCATGAAGTCTGTCCCACATAAAAAAACCCATAATAACATACCAACATATAGAATTTCCAGGCTGTTTTACTGGTAATAAGGTGCTTAATATTATAATTATTCTAACCATTCTCAGTATTAAATATTTTTGTTTGGAAAATATTTTTACAATGTGTTCAATTTCCATATGGATATCAGGCTATAGGAGATTATTATACTAAGGATTGTTGAACACATATCTTTTTGAAATCCAAAAAGAGCTGAGACAAATTCCTGTCCCTCCTGTTACAATAAATAATAAAAATGATTCTGACTTAAGGGACTCCAAAGCTTTTTTAACAATATCCAGGAACTTGAATGTATTTGTTCCATAACTATTTACCAAACATAATGATTTACCTGCCTGTAATTTGTTTGTAGTAGACTGATATGTTAAGGCCACAGAACATGGGATTTCAATTGTCCATCACCAATATGAACAGCAAGAGGCCCAGAACTGACCCCTGATACAGCCATACTCCCTCCTCGCCTCTTTGAGTGTGAACACTGTCCATGCTTACATAATTGAGTCCTTTTGCAGTGCCTGCATTAATTGTACCAGTGATTCCGGAACTTCAGACCATTACAAGACTGCCTAAGTCAGCTTTCTTAGTACTGTGCCATATCCTTTCACCACGTATAAGAATGCTCAGTTGGACTTTATCCTCTTCTCTAGATTTTCTTCCATTATCTGTGTCACTGCAAACACTGGGCCAGTTGTGTTGCATCCTGGTCTGAATTTGAACTGTTCATCTCCCATCTTACTTTCTACTGTTGTGTATATTTCTTCATCAGTCACCATCTCCAGCCCCTTCAGGCAGTTTAACAAGAGCTTGACACTTCTATAATGCCCATATTTATAAATTTCCCATTTATTCTTGCACACTGGCACTAGACTATTTCTTCTTCTGTCATTATACATATTCCTTTCTGCTCATTCAGTGATGGCCCTCTGTTTTAGAAGAAAGTAGTAGTCCACGAAAAACACAAAGACTGACAGGCCAAAAAAAAAGTCATAGAGATGATATAGTGGACTGTTGAGGATAAGGAAGACGCAATGCAATGATGAAACCCAAAATTTCCAGATAGAAGGTATTCAAAAAGAGAAAGAAAATACAGGGAAGAAAAACAATTGCACAAGAAAAACTGTCAAAAGCTCCAAATGCAAATTTGTGTTCATTAATACAACAGATCCATGAAAAACATTATATAGATCAAGAAACGTTGGGCCATTTAATAAAAGAAGTGACAGAGGAAGCATCAAAATATAAAGAACAAGACTTGGAGATTTTGAAAAGAATAAAAAAAGAAACATAGACATGGGAAAGAAACAGAAATCTGATAAGCAGAAATATTTATGCAGAGGAAAATAACTAACTAATCAATGCAAAAAGGCAACTCCAAAGTTGTTTGGAGAGTAATACAGGCAAAGACACCCAGGTATGGAAACTTCACAATACAAAAACGTAAGATCAAAAGGGGGGTGTAGAACAGAAGATTAGTAAAGTAGAAGTTAAACAAACAGAAGTTATGAAATACCTGCAAAGAGAATGATTTAGTGTAGAAAGCCTAACACAGGTTATGTCATAGCATGATGGAACAATGAGTCCCCAAAGTAAGGAGTAACAGGTGGCGGGGGAGACGTCTGAAGAAATATGGACACAGGAATGAAAAAGAGATTTGTTATGGTGCACTATTCATGCAAAGGGGAAAGCAAAATTAATCAATACAAAAAGAGCAGCACCAAAGACATTTGAAGAGAAGTACAGGCAAAGGCATTTGGAAATGGAAAATTTTAGAATACAGAAAAATATGAAAACAAAGGGGAGAAATAGAAAAGAGGATTAATGATGGAGAAGATAAAGAAATAAAAACTGTTACGGATTACCTGCAAAGTGAAGGATTTAATGTAGAAAATCCAGACCTGGTAATGTTACAACATGATGGAACAGTGAGTCTCCAAACTCAGGAGAAACAGATGGAGTGGGAAGCATCTAATCACTTGCCACATGAAGATACTATGGAGCCTTCAGTAGGAAGCCAATACAAAGGTTCAGTTGGAGTTGCACAGCAAGGGAAGGAGCAGGAAGCAGTGGCACATCTGACACAGTCTATGTTGTGGGGTGATAGGCCCATGAGTTCCTGTATGAAAGAGAAATGGATGATGCAGGATGCAGCTGAAGAGAATATGCAACAGGAAGATGTTCTGCAGCTTTCTGTAGAATGCCCACAGGAAACAGAGAACAAAGAATGTGACTTCTGTTTAGAAAAAAAATGATGTAAGGGAAGAGTTCTTTGATTCAATGGAGATGGACAGATATATTAAGATCAATAAAAGAAATAGATTACAGAAAGTCAATAAGACCCAAAACATTAAAAGTCTGATAAAACAAATAAACACAGTAATCAAGATTATTAACATAAATTTGTGTGATATAAGAGAAGTAATTAGGATATAATGCTGTGCAGCTAAATTAATAACAGATAAAGTCTCAGCACAAAAACACAAAGTAGTAGGGGGAATAAAAAGGAAGAAATCAAATCCCATCATGGAAGCATCACATAGAGAAAACAATAAAGCTATTAATACAAGAAGTGCCACTGTTAGACGAGTATAGAAGGAACATTTTAGAAAGATAGATACCATAAAATCAATGCACAGCATCAGAACAGACCAGGATATATCCGATACTACTACTACAAAGAATAAGATACTAAGCACAGGCAGAAAAAAAACTTATAAAAAGCAAAAGTACAAATTAAGCAATTCATTGATGACCCCAACAAATTATAGAGAATTGGGAAACAAAGCAAAAAGAACAGAAACACCACCAAAAAAATAAAAAAGGCAGAAATAGACATATTATGGAAAAATAACTATGAAAACCCTGTGGAACATAGCAAAGATTCTGTAGGGACAGAGTACGTAAAAGAAACAATAAGAAGTTCAAATGTGCATGATATGAAAACAGATGAGGTAATGGTCAGAGAAAATGAAACAAAATTAAGAAAAGTTCCTAAATGGAAAACCCCAGGTCAAGATGCAGTACCTAACCTCTGGCTAAAAGTATTAAAATATTTACCCAATGATTTAGCCTTGAGTAAAAAACTATTTATATGCGCATGCTGAACTTACACTAACCTGGTTAAAAACAAGAAAAATGATACTTGTTCTTAAGAATGAGCCTGCAAGCTATCCTAAAAAATATAGTCCAATAACTTGCCGTCCAATAACTTGCCTTCTGATGATGTACAAACTATATACTGGAATTGACACCAACAGAGCTTATAGTCATTTAAAAGAAAATCATGGCAATAGAATAAAAGAGTAACAAAAGAAAGTCATATGGAACAAAGGATCATTTGTTGTTAAAGTCATAATGCAGAATTGTAAAAGGGGAAGGATCTAAGTATGGCATGGATAGATTACAACAAAGCATTTGACAGTATTCCACATTCTTGGATAAAGGAGTGTTTACAGATGCATAAGATATAGCCTGTATTGATCAATTGCATTACAGTAACCATGAAATAGTGAAAAACTGCTTTGCAACAAAGCCATGATGTTGTTGTTGTATCTTTTGGCTTTTCCCGGTTAGGGATCGCCACAGCGGAACTCCGGTCCACTAATGATTGGCAGTCGATTTTTACGTACCGAGTTGCCAGCCCTGATGCAGAACCTTCAACGAAGGTACACCCATTCACACATGTGTCCACACAGAAGACGCTTTAGCTGAGAATCGAACAGGACGTCTTACTGTGAGGTGACAACGCTACCGCACTACCACCACTGCGTGCAACAAAGCCATGATAAAGGACAAATTATTATCCCAGAGATAAAAATTCAGAGGGGGATATTCCAGGGTGGCTCTTTATCACCACTGCTCTTTTGTTTTTCCCTTAACCCATTAAGCTTTCTAATTAAAAGATTAGGTTGTGGTTATGATTTGGCTTCCATAGAACAGCAAAGTCTAAAGACATATTCTTTTTGTGGATAGTTTAAAACTGTATAGTTCATCAGAAGAGGAGCTGAAATCACAACTGCAAGTGGCAAAAACTTTCTCAAATGATATAAGAGTGTCATTTGGTCTTGATAAATGTGCAAAAGCAACGTTTAAAGCAGGAAAGCTGCAGCACCAAGAAAAATCAGTCTGGAACTGAAATGTGATATAAAGGAACTTGAGCAGGAGGAAATTAATAACTATTTAGGAATTGATGAAGGAGTGACAATAAAACATAAACAAATGTAAACAAAACTCAGTAAGGAATATATTAGAAGACTAAAATAAATACTTAAAACAGCCCTGACATCTAGGAACAAAGTCCGAGCTATAAACCAGTTTACTCTTCCTGTTCTACCTTACAGTTTTGGAGTGATTGATTGGCCTGAAAAGGTACTGGATCAGATGGATAAGAAAACAAGAAAAACGCTTCACACCTATCACACGATATATAAAAATCAGTGTATACCAAAATTTGATATTACTCTTTCTGAAGAAAGTATGGGCCTCCTCAAAACTGATTATATGTATAGATCTGCAATCATAGGACTGCTGACTTCATCAGATTCAAACATAATGAAAGTTTTAAAACATGAAGAGAACAAGTCAAAGATGACTTTCCTGCCTTGTTTATTAGAAGCATATTGGTGTCAAGTGGGAATGGAAATCAAATCAGAAGTAGACAAAAATCAGGCAACAACTGATTGTGCAAAAAAAAAAATATATATATAAGGAGAAGGATTATACGAGAAGGCAAGAAATGTTGAAAAGCCATAAATGTTGTTGCAGGTACAAAGAAATCCTGGCTGGAACAACTTCATGTCGATCAGGATTTGATACAGGAATGGTTAAGGACAGGTGAATTTAAACCAAAAGATAACAGGTTAATATCGGCAGTCTAGGACAGTGGATTACGTACAAATTGGTTTAAATAGTCCATTTAACATGTGTGAGAAACAGACAAATGCAGGTACTGTAAAACAGAACTGAAAACATTTGCACATCTTGTTGCTGGGTGTAATATACTAATGGCTGAGGGCCTGTATACTGAAAGATATAATAATGTGGTAAGACTGTTGCATAGGGATTTTGCAAACATTATAATACTGAAGTAGCTGAGAAGCACTGGAAACATTAGCCACAAAGCATTACAGAGAATTATGATTTTTATATCACATGGGACCACCCATTACCTAGAGATCAAAAATTGATGAGAGAAAACCAGATATAGTAGTCCATGAGAAGAAAACAAAAGCAGCATTGATCATTGAAATTGTTACACCCACTGGTTACAGTGTCTTACATACAGAGACACATAAAGTCATAAAATACCAGGATTTGAAGATAGAAGAGAAGGTAGGGGCGGCCACAGTGGTGCAGCAGTTAGCATTGCTGCCTCACAGCAAGAGGTTCTCTGGTTCGATCCTCGTCTGGGATGCCTTCTGTGTGGAGTCTGCATGTCCTCCCTGTGGTCGCGTGGGTTTCCTCCGGGTGCTCCGGTTTCCTCCTACATCCCAAAGACATGCTATACATGGATTGGACACTCTAAATTGGCCCTAGGTGTGAGTGTGTGCATGTGTGTGCCTTCTGTGGAAGGTTGGGTGCCGGGCTGTCAACTCAACACCATAAAACTCCACTGCCAATCATGAGTGGACAGGTGATCCACTGTGGCGACCCCTAACTGGGAAAAGCCGAAAGAAGAAGAAGAAGGTAGAAGAAAGGTTAATGTGGAAGAAGGATACCTAGGCAGTTCCAAAGGTAGTAGAAGCAATGGTTACCATAAGAAAGAATTTACAGTTGCATTTAGATAAGTTACTGATACATTTAACTCCATATGAATTGTAGAAGGAATCGGTTCTGGGCACATTGCAGGTACTGCAAAAAATACTTTTGGCTAATATCAAAGATTGAAACAGTACTAATTTTATGAACTTTAATCATACTTGACTTAGGAACTTGGTCATTTTAATCATGGGATTACAAACCCAAAATACTTGGACAAATTAAACCGTGAGTAATCTCAGGTGCCATAGCTCTCCAAACTCACCCAGCTTCTTGATCATATCTGCCATGCCCTCATCATGCTTGCTGCTTTCCCTGACTTAATGTTCTTTAATGCTGTTCTTACTTCTAACTGGCTGGGCTCTTCTTTTATCATAAGCCATGTACAAGGTAGTACAGCTTCTTTTTCATTCAGAAGTTCTTGGAAGTATTCATTCCATCTGCATTTGATGTCCAGAAGACTAGTGAGCAGTTTATGAATGGTATCTAATGGCTGTTTTCTTTGTTATCTTTCTTTGTCTTGCAGCCTGATAGAGTTTCTTGTGATATATGTAGCATCAATTTTCAGTATTCTCAGTATTGTTAAGAAACCATCTCCTCTCCTTCATTATTGCTATGATATGCATTGTACACATAACAGTCTATTACTTTTTTGTACAGTTTGCATTGACATGCCTGGCCTGTATAAGACATCTTAGGCTTTTGTTCTGGTTAGCTATTCAGTGCCACATTTCAAAGCATTCTCCTCTCTTGGTTATTGTGGATGTACTGTTGAAAGACTGTTAACATCTGTTTGGCCACAGGAATTTTGGAGTTATACATTTCACTTCCAGTTCTTTCCCCAGAAAATCACCATGTATATCAAGTGGATTCAAATGGCTTAGTATATTTGCTGTGTGTATTTCCTTTAGTCCCTATCAAAAATTTCAACATTTCAAAAATTAATGTGTCATTCCATCTAGAATTAGTGACTTCTAAAATTCACAATTGCACCTTTTTAAGCAATGTTTGCAGGGGAGGTTTATACCTGTACCTGCACTACTTCTATTACCTGTATAAACTTATTCAGAGATCATTATAACTTGGAGAAGGAGACATATTATGAGATACCACCATGTCTAAGTTAATATATGTTTCCCATAATTGCACTTTCATTTTATTTTCACTCTTCTGCTGACCATATTTAACATTCTTGAACATTTGTTGAACAGCCCCCGTCCTTGCCTTGTTTATACTTCACATTAACACATACTTCTTCAGTCTCTAATCTCACTGAAAATCTTAGTGTTATTTCATACAAGGACCTATGAAATATAATCTGTAGCAGTTTATGGTGGGTTTCCTCTAAAACATCCTTTTGACAATTATATAACTGAAAACCCATACATCTATACAATATGGCAAATAGCTCTGTTTCAATTTGAATACATTCCCTGTTTTCCATTTTCTAAAGCATTTCATAAAAAAACAATGGTTTACCTACTTGTGGAAACATTTATTCCAGCAGTGGCACTCAGGCTGGCATCTTATAGTTTCACTTACTTAATCAGCTCATTTATAGTAAACTTACTAAAACATTGCATTTTTCCCAACTCCCATAAGAACTGGTTTGACATCTGGTAGAGACATTTGCACTATGGATAGTACTTGCCTCTGCATCTGGTATTAAGCTTTCAGTTGCAAAAATTTGGCCCTTGTATCTTAACTCTGTAACGCTGATTTTACACAAACTCTCGTTCAGCTTTAGATTATTCTGGCTAAGCCTTTTCAGTAACTCAGTTAGTCTCACATCATATTGGTCTTTTATTTATTTATGTGTGCGACAGTTCTTTCGAACACTCTTGGTATTGATGATATACTTAATATAACACGACAGTTATTTCATCCCACAAACAATTTCTACATAGACATCTCAGAACTTTACTCATTAAACTTGTCAGAATCAACAAATTTGTATGAAATACAAAAAAGATTTTATCCCCGAAGTGTCAGCTGCTATTTCTTCATTTGTTGAAAAATGGACAATGTTCCCAGTTAATAGTTTTGTTGAAGTCTACAAAATTTCTCTGGCATTGGCCCACTCAGTAGGTTGCATTCCTTTTTGAATCACACCCCTTTTTTCTATAAAACTTAATTTTTCCTCATTTCTTTTCCACAAAACTACTGGATCATTATCTGGACCATAAATTAAAGTATTTCCTCTAAAATAAACCCCCAGTAAGCATGAATCCAATAAATTAGCCTGCAGACTCTTTATTTATGTCATCAAACTGAACATTATCCAACCCACACTTTAGTTTTGCTTTCACAGTTACAGTTCTTTTGTCCTGGTCCACTTCAATAAACACACAACATGAAAGACATTTGACGACCTTTATTAAACTTCCATAAATATGATTGTTAACCAATAGTTATACATTTCAACCAAAAGCATGACCAGTGATAATAACATACATGAAAGAAAACATAAAATAACCGTAAGGGCAGTAAAACCACTCACCCTTAACAAGCAGAGTCCCCCACTTGCTCACTTATCTTTGCACTAACAAGGCAGCGTTACCCCGCTCATTTTCAATTTATTGAATTACACCACCATCCAAATAAGCAGCTCTGCTTAACCTATCCAACAGAGCAAACTGTCACTTTCCTTCCCAACTTGTTGAATTGCACATCCAACACCAGAGGGGGAACAGAAGAGGGCAAGCCTGCCTCTCTTCTCCACCAACCATCCTGACTAGGCTGTTCCCCCTCTCACCATGCACTCCATAAGGCCAAACATCATTTGGTGTACCCACTGTTAGCAAGTCAACTGTACCCAGTGCCATCTAAACAACGAACCCTGATCCCACTGCCAGTTGATACCATGCAGTGGCAAATAAACACCTTCACCTCAGATTGCAACCCCAATTTACTGCCCAATGAATATAATAACCACATAACCCTTATCCAAATTTCATTTAATAGCAATCTTGCCCTCACACCAAATGCTTTCTGCAGTCTGACCCCAATTGCTCCCTAAACTGTAATGCTAAAAATAAGTGAACTAACCAACACCTGAAAGTACCAACACCTGAAAATGCCCAATGCCACCAGGCCAAATAAAGTTAGTGACATGCCATCACCATACAAACTGTAAAAATTAAACAAGCACCCCCCCCATTCAAAGTCTGAGACAGATCACAAATGCAGACCGCCAAATCCTTACCTTTGATGACTGCAGCACAGTTTGACTAAATATAACCTCCCCACCATACACTTTACTTATAAATCTGCCCCAAGATCCTGCCACAATATTGTAATCCTTCCACCACCACTTGACCTACCTCAACCCACCAGTACTTCCCTAAGCAGTAAACCATTATTTAGTACACTCCCCGGGTGATCCACCTACCTGACCCATTCCAAGAAAACACCTACTCCCAATAAAACAGGAACACCAATCCTGCTGCTCCCCGCACAACATCAACAAAACAATGCATTACCTTGTGGGTGCAGGAAAGTAAAAGACCCAAACAAACTCCAATATTCAACTGCCTGCTGGAAAACCATGACCTCCTTACCCACTACACCATCAGCTGCCACATTCCTCACCTTCCTATCTAGCGAACTAAAATTTTCACTCTGTGGCCATTGTATAGCCTCTGAAAAAAATTGATAACCAATAAATTAAACCATCCATAGGCATGGTAATGCAGCTGATTGACAACCTCCAATGCCCAAATCCCCCCCTAATCTGCAAAACAAAAGAAACCGTAAACCCCCTGAACCACCAAACAAATTCATACCCACCATAAAATCCTTGACTTATGCCACAAACAGAAATTGTTGACCCAATGCATTTAAAATTACCTTATTAAATGCAACACATAAATTGAGCTACAAATTAGACACTGCATATGAAGGAGAATTTCATTACCAAACTTATGGGAGTCAACTATTGATTTCTTGACAACCTATATATACTGGATGGACCCAGTTAACACCCATATCAAGGACATAAAAACATTTCCCTAAACATCAGTGCAATACCATCCCCATGTAATCACACTAACCCAAATAACAGCTAAACATAAAGTGATATTCAACTATTAGAAAATGCGACCTTGGCACCCTCCCCCCCAATTTGCTGCTTCGATCTACAAATGGCTGTAACCATGACTGTAAATGGCAAAGAAACCTAAGATGCTCAAACTGTAAAATACCTGCTTGACCATACCTCCCAAGTATACTTTGCCTTAAGGCACATCCCTCACCTGTGTAAAAATCATGTTCATCCAAGTTCCATGTTGAACCAGACTGGCACACATTCCTTTCTAGAAATAATTAAAATTAGCTAGGTTACAAGAGGCCTTAAAACAGTGACCTCAGGGTTTCTATGATCCTATGAAAGCTGGACTCCTCCCCACTTTTGAAAACCCCACTCTCCCCAATGCAATCACCCTCCCTGGGTGGGTCTATATTAGATCATCGAAATGGCAGAATTTCGAATGATCTAATATCGAACCCAATATCGCGAATGCTGAAAACAGTGAAGCTGCACAAAACCAAATTCTTTCCTAGGGAAATAATTCAGTTGGCTGTTCTTGTGGCTTCGCTGTTTTCAGAGATGCGGTGGAAAGTTACAGGTTGAGTAAAGGTAAGTGTGTGTTTGTGCGGACATTCAAGTTAGGGCACGGGTTGGGTGAGTTAGGGTTAGGGCGCGGGTGAGGTGAGTGTGCGATAGTGATGTAGGGTTAGGGTCTGGGTTAAGGTAAGTGGATAGATAGTATTCTATGTGCAGTGTAGTGTAGGGTTAGATGTAACTTTTAAATGTATGTGTGTGGATTGCTGCTTTTTAGTGTGCTTGTGGTGTGTGTGTGTGTGTTTCTTGGAAGAGCAATTTTTTTCCCTGGGAAAAAAATTCACTGCTTTGAGGTTTCGATATTGTTAGGGTTGGGGTTTTGCAGTTAGACGTTAAGGCATTCGATAATGAGCCATTTTGATGATCTGTAATAGACCCTCTCTGGGTTACTATGTCCCACATACATCTCCTTCAACTTACCCCTACCCTACCTCAATAAACTCTAACCCTGATATGCCATAATTAGCACCGAATCAGACTTACCTGCTAACCCACTGAACACCACTCCCAGAATCAAACATCCCCACAAGCAAAATCCAATACCTTCCAAACCACTTCCAATAATGCACTGCCCACTGTTCACTGCACACCCCCCTGTCTGTGACCTCATTGTGCCTAATCAAGGAACAAAAACCTCCGTAAATTTCCAAGATCCATCACTTCAGGTGAGCAAGCAATGTCCACTCAAAATCTGTTCCTCCACAGCCTGCAACAAAAGAAAACAAAATAAGTACCTTGACTTTACAAAATGAAAATTGAACAAAACAATTCCTTCAAACCCTATGACTAGATTCTCTGCAACAATACCTTATCACTATGACCCCCCCCCCTTGTTAACGTCTACATTGAATTTTCTATCAGTTAAGAGACAGAGAGAAAAACACACTAAATAATGAGCTAAAATCTGCCTCACCAGCCACCTCAGGCCAGAATGACCACTTATTGCTGATAACAATAAAATGCATGTCAGTCATCCCTCTCTATTACACTGAGAAAAATGACCAACTGAGACTATAAGTAAAGCAGGACAATGACCCTACAGGGTACAAAGACTAACACATCACTCTGTATAAACATGCAAAGCAGACAAATGATTTTGAATGAAATTTGGCTTTCGATTAATGTAGCGTTTTATCTGCTTTGCTTAACAGGCTTGACAAGCCCCTTATTGTTACTGTCACAGTCCTGCTAAATCATTTGGTATTCAACATAATTTTGACATTTATACATTTATATCTTATCCTGTCTATTTCCATTATGCAGCTGTATTGTCCATGATGAGTTGTTTCTTGGTAGACTGCTGTGGGGAGTATATGTTAAAATTGGTATGACCCACTTGTCTCGCTGTTGCCATTCGCCGTACTGCCGCCTGTACCCACATGCATGGAAACATACCTGTCAACTGTCCCTGATTGTCAGGGCCGTTCCTGATTTCGACTTGCATTTTAGCTCTTACCCTTTTAATCGCTCCTTACAACTGGTGACTTATTACACTTCATAAATAATGATGATAACTAAGCATTATAGGCTTCTTTAAGTTGCATATGAATTCACATTCACTTACCCTGTCCAAGTCACAAATTAGCCCTCATATTTTAAAAGTGCCCCAGATCTTTCCCAGATTTGTCCCTGCTTCTGTTGAAATTCAAGAGGTATGCAAAGAACATGCAGGCACGTGTCTAGCTGCGTGTTCCCATGGTAAATTGTAACCTACCTCTTTATGACTTACCACAGGGCCTGAAGGTCCAATGCAAGTGCCCCCCACTTTCCCACTGCATTCCCTAAAAGCTTGTCACCATCACACCACCAACCACAAGGATCAGCCCCTCATGCCCAAAAAACAAGTCCACAAAATATGCCCCCCCCAGTTGTACATGCCACCAGAAAACTATGAAAAAGGACCAGAAGAAGCAAAATCTACCCACCTCCTTTTTTAACCTTTCTATTTCTCTTCTACTCTCTTCCTGACCCTAAATTAAAATCAATAAAAAATCAATAAACAAATATCAAAGAAAGAAAGAAAGAAATAAAGAAAGAAATATTCACCACAAACTGAAAAGTCTCACTGAGATGAACATGCACATAATTGCATGCCTGATGTCATCAATTCATATGTCAAGACCCTGATATTTCATCTTATTTGTATGTGACAGACAAAGCCTATGCTTTCACAATCTATAACCCTGCCACCAGTTAATATAAATAGATGTCTGGCCTTAACAGTGTAGCACAACTATTCACTGCAGCCCCAGGTTAAATTAACATGCATACTTCGCTAAACGTTCCCGCAGAAAGATGAACCCACCAGTGGCCAACCCTTATGCTGCCTAACTAAAGCCTGCGAAAGATGCTACTAGGAAGACTCCATGAAAGCCTGCAAAACAAACCCAAAGCAATCTCTCACAAACTACCCCACAGTGACCTGACCCCAAGTCAGCAATACCCACTATAAAGATGGTCCTCCACACCAAATCTGAGAGCTCTATACTAAGCCTGTCCCAAGACAAGCACCCATACTTCTCAAGATACTCACTCCAAAAACTCCACAACTTAGCCAACAACACCAACCAATGTGACTGCATATGTCTTCAGAGCTTGGCAGCCAACTGCACCCACTACTTGGTATGTGACTGAGAGGGGGTCAGCTATATATATATTTTTTATATTAGATCAGCCCACCCAAACTGCAAACAAATAAAGTTATTCAGCTAAGCCCCATGACCAAATGTGTAGAGCAGTTTCCCAACAAGTGCAGTTAACTGCTCCAAAAGTATACTCTGGGTGAAAGGCAACAATGTAATCCCTCCACAATGTGAGACAAGCCACCACAGTGTGCACACTGGACTCTGAAAAACTACAAGTGAAACAAAATCATCTGCACCAGCGGCAGTCAGAAAACTGCTGAATGAAGAGAATGCAGCCATGCACACAATGCGTATAAATAGCCATTTGCTGACTAATTGTAACTGCTACGTCCATGGACAAAGAAATACTAGATTGCTAAAATCTGATGCTGACTGTAACTGCTATGTATATGGACAAAGAAGTACTAGATTGCTACAATCTGGCTTTTTTTTCCCTTTTTCTTGCTAAATGTATTTTAATGGTCCAGGTACATTATTTGTGCCCCCCCAAAACAACTACTTTGTATGACAACACAGAGAGAAACATGTTAAACTATTGTGTCTGAATATCCGTTTTACCTATGCATTTTATACCACACAAGCACTGCAAAAGCTTTATTCGTGAATATACAACTACTTACTGAATTGTTAGATAGCCGATCTGCACAAGTCCATAAAAGTGAACCCTACACATAAAGCATTGCATAACCGGCCAGGGGACTTGAATGCCATGAACCCCCCATGCAATCAGCACACCCCAATGACCCGCACTGACTCCCCCAACAACCCTCACAGAGCAAGCAGCAAAGTTCGAACCATACAGCTCAACTGTACAGTCCCCCCCCCCCATTCAACGAACACATTACTACTTAAATCAATTGCTAAAGCAATCTGTAGCAGACTCCAGCAAGGCACCAACGAAAGGAAGAGAACAGCACCAATCATCCTCCAAGCAGCACATACGTTGTCCATCTCGGAACCGTTAATTAAAGTTAATATCATGGTTCCATCACTCAGCTGGGCTGCAAGTCTGACCTGGCCACACCCCACCATAACCAGCAAGCTCACAGGATCGCCATAAAACAAATCACGAAACTCCCGCACTTTTTTTTTCTTCTACCGACACCTGACAAAACTCCTTAATTCTACAGTGACTGGTAAGAGAGGAAAACTGCATGGACATTCACGAAAAGGATACTCCCTCACATACACTGCTACTGCTGCAGCCCCAGCAGAAGTCCTTCAGTGCTGTTACTCCATAATGAAAAGTTGTGCATTGCAATATAGAAGAGCCGAATGGTAATAAAATGAAGTAATGGTAAAATCCTAAGCCAAGGCAGCTCTAGCCTTCTAACCTGCAAAACACAAACAACAAAAAGTAAACTGTGTATAGCAGGGGTGCAAGCACTTCGGTGCCCCCCCCCCCCCGCAACTTAAATATACCAACTCCGAGACTGCACTACAGCAAGGACAGGGGAAATCTTCTGGTCCCCGTTCAGAATTTCAAAGTTTTAAAACTTTGAACATATGGTCTTCGATCATATGGGTTTCGAAGTTTTAAGATTCGAAATTCTGAAGGGGACCCATATGTATAAATAAATTTAGTCACCTAAACAAATGGTCACAATTGTACAAGATCATACAATTCCCAGGGATGAGAATATGCTCTTTCTCAAGTATTGTGTTATCTCAGACTTAGTATATATAAGTAGTATAAGGTGTGAGCCTTCCTGCAAAAAAATGATGTCTTTATGAATTTTTTGAGATGTATTGGCATGCTGCTAGGGTATTCATTGTGCATGCATAGTGACAAATTGGCTTTTGCATTATAGAAATTAACATATGAGTATTTTTATTATATTAAATATATATATATATATATATATATAGTTTCACTTCATATACTTGAAATGCTGAAATCTTGAATTTCAGCATTTTGAGTGCATAAAGTCAAACCATCAGAGCACCAAAACCCCACAAAGCCGAAATCACAAACCTGAACATACATACATTACACCACACACAAACCACAACACCGACACCACAAAAAACATAAACACAACAAAACACCATACATACACATACCTACCTGCCCCCCTGCACCACCCACACCCCATACTTATATATACTAACTATGAGATCGCACAAACAGAGAAAAAAACCTCAAACACACACATCCTACAGTCCCTCGCATGCACGCACACAAACACACACACACACACACACACACACAGACACACACACACACACACACACACACACACACACACAAACACACACACACACACACACACACACAAACACACACACATCACACATACACATCAGTTACAAAAACGCTCACATACACTCACTCACCTGAAAGTCCGAACACAAAAATCCCAAGCATACACTTCCCATAATGTAGCATCACTGCATAAGTGCGGATTCGACATATTCGCATTTGTGCTTTTGCACTTTCACTATTCTGAAGTTTTGGCTTTATGCACTTGAAATGCTAAAATTCAAAATTTCAGCATTTCGGGTATATGAAGTGAAACCATATATAGATATATGTGTGTGTGTGTGTGTGTGTGTGTGTGTGTGTGTGTGTGTGTGTGTGTGTGTGTGTGTGTGTGTGTGTGTGTGTGTGTGTGTGTGTGTGTATCCCCTTCTGTAGACCGACCTTCCAAAATGCCGAATATCATATGACTGACATTTCAGAAAGTTGAACAGCGTGAATGACGATCCCTGTACATTGCAAAACAGGAAATTTGCCATTTTCCTCAATGTAGTGCCATCTTGGTTTTGATATATTAATTAGCAAGGGGTGTGAAAGGTGTAGGGGGAGGGCATGTCCCCTTGCAAAAGCAAAACCAAACAAAAAAAAAACATTGTTTTTAATTTTTTTTATTTTAGTTTTGACTTTCCGAAATATTGGTCATATGGTCTCGGCCACATGACGTTTGGCATTTTGGAAGATTGATCAACTGTAGCAGATCCATGGACAGTGAACTGGCTGGAAAGGAAATGAGTTGTGAGTTGGATGGACATAAGGAACAGGTGGGATGCAGTCTTGAAAACTGTATGCTGATGCAGTTGGAAGAATAAAAGTTACGGTAAACTTTATTAAAAAGAAAAAAAAAAAGTTTGTTGTCCATATAAGAAAGAAGAAATAATAGATATATATTTTGTGTGGGATAACTTAGTGCTACTCTTGGGTTTTGAAGTTAAAGATATTAGATCCTTGATTCATTTGGGTAAAGAGACACTTTGTGACTATTCAAGGCTGAAGACTTATTGGACAGATTTTTAATTGTGAAAAAAGGACTGTTACCCATGGAATGAATTTGTATTTTCTGGGCATGGGACTCAATTAAACATAATGTGTCTGTTCAATTTTACTCTAATAAAATTGAGTTAAAAGTTGTTAAAAATTATTTTGCATTAATGTGTTATTTGGTTTTTGACACTGGGAAAATAATTGATGAAAGGGCTATTTGGAATGGAGAGTTGGAGTGGAAAGTGGATGTTATATTAAAATATGAAAAAATCTGTGATAAATAATTTGCCAAGTGTTTTATATATGAATAATAATAGAGGAGCAATCAGGTATATGTTTTTTGTAGGGATGTCAATCACCTGATAAATACATTCTTTTATTAATCTGGAAAGTCCGACTTGGAACAAAACCTATTTTCAGCAGACACCCAGAGATAAACACTCCAGATGCACATCTTTCTAATGTTGGAGAAAACTGGAGCACCAGGAAGAAACCCACACAAATGCAGGGAGGACATGCAGACTCCGCACGGAAGGTACCCCAGCCGAGAATCAAATCGGAGAACCTCTTGCTGTGAGGCAACAAGGCTACTGCTGCGCCACTGCACCATCTAAGTAATGCATGTAAGCAAATACGTGTTCGAAAATAAGATGTAGTCTATGTGTTGAAAAAGGTCATATGATGAATAATTGCAAAATGAATGTAGAAAATGTAAAATTGGATGTTTAATTTGGTTTGACTGTAAAAAGAATAAGGAATATAATGTTGAGCAGGACGATGAAGAAAAGATTGTAATGTTTAAAAGTAATGAGAAAGCAGGAGAAAAAGGGGAAGTTATTAATGAAAAGGAGGATTAAGTAATAAAATATTAAGTAGATAATATTTTATATGTCAGAAAGATGACATTAACTGTATACTGAGAGTGTTGAAAATGAAGAAGAAATTGAAAGCGATAACTCAGATGCTTGTGAAGGGAGTGAAAAAGATGTGAGGAAGAAACATTCAATAGGTGTTACAAAGAAAAACGATTTAAAAATGCTTCACTAATGATTAAATGAAAGGTAAGGAGTAGTTTTAAATGTGTTTGAGTTAATATACATTGTGAAAAATCCGATTTTAAGAAACAAGGTTTATTTGTACATAAACCCAGGAAAATATAGTCAATAGGGGCGAGAGTGAAAAATAAGGAAATAAGAAATAAAAATACTTCCTTTAAACTAAGGAAAAGCAACAATTTTAGAGAACTTTCAGTAAATGTGAATATGTGAATAGTATTATTAATACTGTAAGAAGGCTAGAGATACTGGAATGGTGTGCTAATTGTGATGTGGATATTATTCTTTTAGAGGATGCGAGATTCCTGAACGTAAAGAAAGATGGAAAACAGAAAACCTGTGGGCTGGAAATATAATATGTAATTTAGGAAGCAAATTTTAGTTTGGAGTGGCTGTGTTGTATAAAAAAGGTAAAAATACTAGATGCGATATTCGTTAGGATGGGAAGGTTAACTGTTGTGGAAGTGAAGTGGAAAGAACATGCTTATAGAATTATAGCATTATATGCACATATGAGTAGCAAGGGGACAGAGAATCTGCTTTATCAGATATTAGGCTATATGGTGGTTAACATGAAAATTATGATTACAAAAGTCTTTAACTGTAATTTAAGGGGGAAATATACAAAGAAAAGGGAAAATATGTTAAAAAGCACAGGAAGTGATAAAATTGGGTAAATTACCTTTGTGAAATTAGAAAGTCAACAGACACATAGAAGAGGGACAGTTGGCTCTGAAATTGATTATTTTGTGTTATTGGAAGATTTGGGTGTAGCTGATGGTGACACAATAGTGGTATGCTCTTCAAACCACTTAGCAATATGGGTGAGGTGATGGAAGAAAGCGGGCATGTTAAAATAGGAAAAGGAATAAAAAGAACAGAGAAATTATGGGATAAAACTGGGGATTGGAAAGTATTCCAGCTATGGAAGGATCACATAACCATGAAGAACTTCTATAAAAATTAGTATGAATGGTGGATTGAATCTAAAACAACGTATACATTTTTTTTCTCATAGGCAGGATGATGTAAGAAAGGAAGAGAAAGTAAATATGGGAAATGTTTATAAATGTATTAGAGAATTTGGAGAATAATACAAAAGAGAATTGCGATAAAGTTGAAGAAATATACAAAATAAATCAAGAAAAAATGAAGGTTTTGCTGTTTAGCCTGAAATATTATTTACAAGGGAGAAAGGATGAGTTATTTGCATATTTGGGTAATATAGTGAAAGGATATTAGTATAATAAGCGAAGTGAAAATTAAAGAAGGGGTAGAAAGAACACAAGAGCAAATTATGACAAACAGACCAAGAATATGAGGCACAAATCTGGACATCAAGTGAAAAACTGTACAGTTGAGAGGATTAGGAATGTGAAGTCACATCATGTAGGGGGTGTGTCACGGTATCTGTAACATACCCCCTGCATTGTAAAAGTGGTTTATGGCACTAAAATAAGAAAGAAAGTGTCCCCGGACACTTATCTAATAATGTGAAGGTTAACCGTTTAATTTTAAATTAATGTTTAATTTTTTTGTTTCTGATTTTCTTTGAAAGTAGCACAGCTGAATGGGTTTGCACAGGTGGTGCCTTGCTCAGCAGTGCTTAAACTTATCAAGAACCTAAATAAAAGTGTATAGCTGAAATTTGCACAGTTAGGTTATCTGAGTGGTTAGAGTCGTGGCTTTGCATGTAGTAAGTGCACATTTCAAATACCAAGACAGGCCATTCAGCTTTTACATGGGAAAGGAGTTTTATATTGTTTTCTATTTTATTTGATGATGTAGTAATTAATATTTGTTAAGCAGAGTAGTGTAGCTGGTCCACATTCCTAGTGTCAGTGGAGATATAAGGTGAAAACCCCAATTTAAACACATGTGTCATACAGTACAGTCACACCCCAAGATAATGTAATGAAAGCATATGGGGGAGGTCATATAAATTACACAATGACTGGTCATTGATATTCCAAAATGAGCACATTGACTGTCCAGCCCAATCAACGTGCCCATTGTAAATCCTAGCATATTCCAATGGGAAAAAGTCCAGTTGCCCCGACTTTATTCCATTGCTATATACTGTATTTTTTTTTTTAACAAAAAAAAAAGTAATCTGGACTCTGGACATAGCAGTGAGACAGGATGGAGAAAATACTAGGATAATCAGGGACATTATTCAAAACTAAAGACACATACCTAATTTTCCTTGTATTTTCTCCATTCTGTCTCTCCTACCATTAAACTGCTCAAAGAAAACACAGACTTCTCAGTAGTCCAACTCCAGAGGTAGCAAAGGACACTAAAATAATGTAAAACTGGATTTATTAAGCACTTTCATTTCACTTCAATTGAAACTTCATCAGAATACAAAGAACAACTACAAACAAGCCTCATTTTAAAATTCTTCCAAAATCAAACGTTTTTAAAAAAATTATATACATAGATTGATATATGTCAACATTTTCATTTTTATGTACTTTTCATGTATTTTCAAAGGAGTTTTTTTTAACTATTTCTTTAAATAGTTTTTTTTAAATAATGTATAGCAATTAGTGATTGGTTAATATGATTTTGGAGGGATTTTAAAATGAGGCTTGTTTATGATTATTGAGCACAATGCCTCATTTAGCATGTACATCACAAAGCACATGCAGCAGCTGGAAAGACCACAGAGGTTCCTCACCAGGAGAATCCAGGCCCTCAAAAATCTACCATACACAGATAGGCTAAAAGCCCTATCCCTCCACTCTGTGTCATACAGACTCTTCAGAGGTGACCTCTGTTTGGCATACAAGGCGATCTCAGACCCCGTCTTGATGGGACTGCTGCATATCCACAAGTCAAGCTCCACTCGAGTAACCTGCACATGCGGACTAAACCTGGTCTGTAACATTGACAGGACTTGTTGTCAGGACAGATTTGTGGCCCAAAAATTCCCCCATCTATGGAATAGACTCCCTGTCCATGTCAAGCAGAGTACCTCTTTACCCCTTTTTAAGCGCAACCTGGATAACTGGATGGGAAATTAGAAAATACATACCTGGAATTCCATATGTGTCCCTGCTGGACAGGGGCATTGGGTGCTGATTTGTCTGTACATGGGCTAAAATCTTGGCTAGGCTTATAAGGGTCTCAGGGCCAATAGCTTAGTAAGTTCCTATGATTCTATGAAACTATTAGAGTTTGATACCTGTAGGAAGTATGGCAGGTGCAAGAGAGTGAGCAAGCTTTTGGGCACAGCACAGGGGCATCCTTGAGTCCAGCATCATGGCTAGACTCATTGTGAAGAACCATGATGACAAACTGCTGCAGGGCCAATACCAGGGCTCAGAATACAAGTCTGAGGCTTGAGACCATCTGGCATGTGAGCTCACCAGTGCCACTGGCATCACCCGAACTGGTAAGCAGGTCTGTCATCATTATGACGACCTGTGACATTGGAAGGGGGTGCTCTTGGCCCAATGGATCCATGATACTCGTGCCCAGAATGCCCCAGAAGTTTGTAAGTATATCTGCAGGTGATATATCAAATTATAGTATGAATATCTAATAGACAGGTATGCATAATGGTGTGTTTTCTCCCCATAGCTGCAGAGGAGAGGGCTCGTAACATGAAGAGCCACACAGGATGACTAGTATGATACTGTAATTGGTGAAGACTGCAAATATATGATGTGCAAATGTGTATGGATCAGGTATGCAACCCAGCAGCCTCCTATGGTCTGTACAGATCACACATAATCATATCCACTAGGGGTTAAATGTGCACACTGCATGCAAAGTATTAATACACAGTTCACTATCTATTACACATGACATTGTGACACTCTGCTTATACTACAAGGTCAGAATGCGTAACCAAGTGCGTTGCAGGCAGAAATCAGTCAAGCAGCAGACAGCAGTGCTCCAGTAGCTCAGTGTGATGAGAAATACATATATTGTTTGTTAAATTTTTGCACACACAGACCACAGTTTGGATCCAGGGCCTGGTAGGAAGATGTGTTTATAGTGACACATAAGTAATCCTGAGTATTTGTAGAAACTGTCAGGTAGTGTTTACAGAAATTTTCTCCACAGGGCTTACAGATAAAGAAATGATTGTATTAGCTGTATGAAGGATGTACTAATAAACTGTGTACAAATGTTCCAGTGCCCAGCCCCATGCCAACAAATGACAGCAGGATAGCTATAAACACTATGCACTCTTCCTGATACATGCCTCTCAAGTGTCACACTGCCATGGCTACTGATCACTGTTGACAATACACTTGCACACAGATATAAATCCAGTAGAAGTATGTCATTAGCACACTCACAAAACATCAGTGCAGGGTACACCTTGCTAGCCATATATGTAACCTTGACATGGATGAGTCCCCTCTACTCATGTACCTACAGTTGTCACAGCTTGCCCCAGAGCATTCCAGGTCAACAGATTAACAGGTATGTATGAGCTATAGTAGCTATAGCCCTCATGCAGATGTAAAGTGAGGGCAGACCTGTAGAGTATTGAGCAGTACTGTAGTGAAAAATATAAGTCGATACAGTTCGTAATGGACTGTTTTTCTCTCCCCCCACCCCTTATCTTCTTCAGTAATTATTATTCATATACTACAAGTATGTTGTTCTCAAAAGCTAATGTTGGGTGAGACATTTGACCTATTATTGTTCATATATTTAAATGGTTCAATAATAACATACCTTGTTGATATTCCATTGTTGGTGGTCTGTTGCCGTAAATGTTACTGGCATGCTGTTACAATAATGACTATTATTCCATTTATGTATTTGTGCTGTTTGCCATATAATTTCCCCAAGTCTATTGTTCTGGGTTAATGGGAACACCCACGCATGCTGTTATAACTAATGTTGGAATGTTTCGTTCATGACTAACTAATACACTTTGAAAAACCTTAACACCATAGCACATTTGAGTAGGCAGATCCCAGTGGATCTGCCTGTCCCACCTCATCTGGCCATAGCACTGGGCCTTAGACCTTGAACTGTCTCCTACACTGGTCGTGCACCACCCTCGGATGGAACCACAACAGGGGAAGGGCCTGCACCCCCTGGCCTTGGGTGTGGAGAGGACCCTGTCACCCAACACCAGTTCCAAGGTATGGTGTGCAGTGTCATCCAGTGGGACTTGGATGTATGCCTGTGCCAGATCAAGGGCAGAGTGGTGCACCTCGAGGGGCAGGCTGGCCCTGTTGTCCAGCTCCCAGCACAGCCACCTTCAGGGTCATGAAGGGGCAGTGATGACTGCCCATGGGTGGGGACCTCAGTCCCACTATTTCTATCTGGGACCACATGGGTATCTGATTCCCAACCACCCTCCCCGTCCAAGGTGTTTACCCCCTCATGTGTCATACACCTCCACTGTCTGCTCTCTTATCTGTCTGCTAAAGCAACCTCTCCTTCCCAACTTACCTCCCCAAATATACTTAAACCCATTCCCCATCATCCCACTCTCACATTAAAAAAAGGGGGAGCATCTGTCCCAACAAAAATAATCTTGTCCCATGCATAATTCTCCATTTCATCCCCACTTACACTGCCATGAATCTATCATCCCGGCAATTAATCAGCAAACTTATGTCTCCCACACCCCTCCCTGTGGGGTGTGAGGCTTCAAATTCCAAACTGTCCAGATCATTCACAGCTGTTGCTGGCCAAAAAAGAGAGAGCTATGGTCCTTTCCTACAACAGTCCTGCACATCCCTAGCTGCCATTCATAATGTATTTCCTCCTGCTTGTCCCCATTTCTCCACTTTCCTATCACCCATTTTTTCTTTTCTTTTTTTGGAATTAGCATGGGTTTAAGCAGGAGTATGCACCACTAAGCAAAGCTAAGGGAAGCTAAGCATCTCTTGATACTGCTTAGTGTCACGCAACACCATGCAAACCTGCCTAAATCTGCTTAAAACTACTTTAATTACACTATCTCATTCAGCCACTGTCTTTCCCAGCAACAAAATTATCAGCCCTGATAGAACTCAAACCCAGGACCCTGTGCACTAGAGTTAGTGCAACATACCACTACACCAAATCTGCTGTGAGAGTTATTAATGTTTTTGAAATGATATCTTGTATTACAGTCATTTAACATTATGGAAAAAGTGTCATTACTGTCAAGTCTTGAACCCAGGACCCTGTGCACTAGTGCCAGAGTAACACACCACTACACCAAATCTGGTATCATTAGGGGGAAAAAAGTAATCAATGGCAAGTTTTGAATCCAGGCCTCTGGTACTAGAGTCAGAGCAATGCACCACTACACCAAACCAGCTGTGGGTTTTTGTAATGCTTTTGTAAATATATCACGCATCACATTCATTTAACATTATGGAAAAAAGTCATCACTACCAAGTCTTGAACCCAGGACTCTGTGTACTAGAGTCAGGGCAAAATACCACTACACCAAATCTGGTATCATTAGGGAGAAAAAGTCATCAATGGCAAGTCTTGAATCCAGGCCCCTGGCACTAGAGTCAGAGCAATGCACCACTACACCAAATCAGCTGTGGAAAGTAGCAATGCTTTTGTGAACGTATGCATTATGGTTATGTAACAGTAGTGAAAAAAGACAAAGCTGCCATGTTTTGAACAGAGGACCTTCTGAACCAGTGTCACAGCAGCACAACATTACACCAAATCAGGTCTGGAGAATTACTGATGAATTTGTAAATATATCATGCACTACAGGATGTAAATTTAGTGACAAAAATACATCAGTGACACATTTTGAACACAGACCCATCTGAATAAATAACAGTGTAATTGGGCCTCTGACACAGACACAGAACCAGTACACAGACAAATAAATGCAGCTGGAAGCATGGGGGGCCAACAATATCTGGTAGAGCTGACAACTGTACACACTGTTGCTGAATATCTACAGTTGTGCCCTGCATCCATGGCAGGGTCCTCATAAAACCTACTTTGTGTACACACATACTGACAAGGCAGTGCAGATTGGGGTTACAAAAGCATGATAGACAGCTCAATGTCACATGCCATACCCATCAGAATACACATATCCACTCTAATCCTGTGTCACACACTGTATGCACGCACATATGTCTTACAAATACACCTGCCATATGAATAACTTGATAGCTCCATCTGTTACAGTTTTTGCATCTGTCACATAGAAAAACCCATAGTTCTGGCCCACAGCCTGGTGTTTGACATGATAACTACATGCATGTCAATACAACATAGGAACAATGGAGTCCTGAAATGTCCATCAAAACTGGTTACTCCTACTGCAGTCACGGTCACCCACAGTAGCACATTGAAGCCCTGCAGGGTGGGACACATTCCACAATTATGGATATGTGTACTACATGTTGCCTAACACTCTCTGGATGGCACTATTATGTAACATATACACCACAGGCACATGCCTCAATTGGACTGCTGTGGGTACCCTCAACCAGGCCATGCTGTGACATAACAGCTGATACCACACCCTCACTGATAGTTACAGCTTGCTGTCCCCCAATGTCTTCACAATCCCTAGTCTGAATCCTGGCCAGAATGCAGCAGCTGTGGCCTGCTACACATGCAGCAGTATGTCCAACTACCTGCTACAGACCTAACATTGCTCCCAAACACATAGAGCAGGGCATCCACGCAATAGCCAAATATAAAGTTTCGGGAGGATGTTGAGGTTTTAAGGGAGACGTCTCAGTCTGCCCTTGCAAACATACACAGCTGATAGATCACATCAAGTGTAGCAGCATGCACAGTCAGATAGAAAAGAATCTATGACACTCACATCTGCCTGTCTCCTTACTCACCACAACACACATGTACACAATACACTGCTACAGATTCTGAAAGTCTGTTAACAATGGTCAGACATACATACCTCTCGACTGTACAGATTTCTACATAATGTCCAGGTTGTTACCTCATAGATTTGGCCTGTTCCACATAGCATTTGTGTTTTTCTGCCAAATCACTGGGATGATGTGAGGAATGATGTCACTAAATGATGATATACATTTCAGTTGCAGACTTCAAATCCCTCAGAAAGTGTATGTAAAATCAAACCCTGTTACTCTAACAAATTTTGAAGTTCATAGGAGCAATATTTAAAATCTGTCCCTAGTTATGGCACTTTGTCCCCCCATTATGTAGTTCTTTGTCCAGATTTCTTGTGCTAAGAAGCAGAGAGGTATGACTGAGCTTTAGGAGTGTAGCTACAGTGTACTGTACTGGCAAAGAACAGAAATGTATATAAAGTATTAATTGTACAAATGCATGTATGAATAGTAGAAGATGGAAGACTTGAACATACAGACATAAGTTGCAAAACTTCAAGTAAATAAGCTGAACTTGTATTACAAATGGGTTATCTCAGTATCAGTGCAGCAAGCAGACATAAATGTCTACAGCTAGAGGTTTTGTATAGTCTTGAAACATAAATAATTACTAGGTTGAAAAAGTAAAAGTGTTTAACTGTGTTATGACTATCATTTCTACACAAACATCAGACAGATATGTACTTCTGATGTAGAGATGTTAAAATGTATGTTAGCTGCTATTCACAGTTCATAGGTAGGTACTAGGCTATCGGCCCAAGGGCCTAAGTAAGCCTAGCCAACAAGGTTCCCTGGCTTATGCCACTCAAGAAAGTTAATTTCCTGTGCCCCTGTTAAGCAGAGCCACAGAAGTGATCCTCAGGGTGTAGTTCCTATTTCCCATCCACTCATCAAGATTTGTCTTGAAGACTGCTAATGAGAAACTTTGCTTGACATAGATGGGTAGCTTGTTCCAGATTATAGGAAGTCTCTGGGTCAGGAATCTATCCCTCCAACATGTCCTGTTTATTGTGGTGACAAGGTTTAGGTCCCTAGCTTGGAGGGATTAGGATTTCTTTAGGTGTAGCATGTCCAATAGCTCTGGGTCAAACATAGCTTTATATGTTAGGCAGAGATCTCCTCAGAGCAGGTGATATGCTACAGAGTAAAGCTGGAGTTTTTTGAGATGGTCAGTGTAGGGCATCTGTTTGAGGAGAGTAATCCTCTTTGTGAGGTACTTCTGTGGCCTTTCCAGCTGCTGCAGATGTCTTGTGAGGTACATTCCAAAAGGGGCATTGAACTCTTTAATGAGTCTAATGAGTGATAAGTAGAGGGGAACAATTACATATTTTTTCCTGGATGAGAACCCTTTTGGGGTGAGGTGTGACACATAGAAGGATTTCCTGACTGCTGTGGCAATGTGATTATCAAAGAAGAGACTACTGTCCACCTGGGTCCTAAGGTGTCTTATCACACATTCAGCATTAAGTAGACTGCCATTTATTTGGTAGTTCATGGGTACAGAGTTTTTACAAAGGGGATGACAATGCACTTTTTGGCATTGAGCTTGAGGCCATGCCTCTGACACCAGGCATCTGTCTCAGTGAGGCCCTTCTGTAGTATGTCCACATCATTTGGGGACTCGACTATGGCTCCAAATTTGCAGTCATCTGCAAACTTCATTAGCCAGAGGCCTTCTGTGTTAGCCTGTACTTGGGAGAAGTAGGTACCAAACAGGAGAGGTCCCAGGTCTGAACCCTGTGGTACTCCACTTGTCACTGGTTTGAAGTCAGATTTGAAGTCTGCAACTTTTACAGTGTGGGTTCTGTCAGTGAGCCAGTTTATAACCCATCTTGTGACATAGGGATTTATACCTAGTTTACTGAGTTTAGCTATAATTCCAGAATGGGGGATGGTGTCAAAAGTCTTAGCAAGGTCAAGATAGGCTGTGTGAACCACCTTAGCCTCATCTACGGCTTTGGTGACTGCCTCAAATAAGTCTATCAGGTTCAGAAGGCATGATCTGCCTTTCACAAACCTGAACTGGGTTGGGTCTAGAGTTTGGAAGTTACCAATGTCTTTGTTTATGAGTTCCATGATGTTACATTCCATGGCCTTGCAGACCAGGCTCATCAGGCTAATAGGGCAATAGTTCCCAGGATCAGTGGTGGCTCCCCCTTTGTGGAGTGGGACAACTGTTGCTGTGCACCATTCAGTGGGCACAAAGCCTGACATGAGACTATGACTGAATATGGTGCTTAGGTGGGGAGCCAGTTTATTCTAAAGTTTGTGTAAAACACAGCCTGGGATGTTGTCCAGTCCCATGGATGTTGTGATTTTGGTTTTAGAGAGTGCAGCTTTTACCTGCATAGATGTGATTACAGGGTCTATGCATTCTTCCTGCATAGATATGGGCCCTGTAGGCGGTGAAAGGGGGATAAAGTTAGCACTGAACGTATCTGCCAGGATGTTGGCAATATCAGTTGGTTCTGTAATTTTCTTGCCATTGTAATGTAATGCAGAGTGGATCTGGGTGTTGTCATTGAGATTCTTGACATAGTTATAGAATGCTTTGTGGTTGCCCTAAGAATTAGTGGTGATTTCTTTTTTCGTAGCTAGCTTTGGAAGATTTTATAGAGGATCTCAGCTTCTTACTGAGGCTGACCAGGGAGCTCCTCCACTCATGGGATTTTACTCTCTTTTGCAACGGTTTCTTCATTCTGCTGTAGAGTTTGTTTATGGCAGGGGACCACCAGATTGGCTTCCTTTTTTTGGAGGATAGCATTTTGGTTCTGTTTGGGATAGCACGATCCATGTATTCGTGTAAACGCTTATAGAGTGCATTTTTGTAGGATTCAGCAGTCATAACTGTATTGTGCATCTGCATGGGTGTCATGAAGTTTGCCACTTCTGTTTTAAGAAGCATGAAGCTGGCTTTTGAGAATTTTTTTTACCATGGTTTTCTTAATGATGAGTGGGGGCGGGATGCGGATATCTAGGGTGATTAGCTTATAGTTGGATCTGACCAATGAGGAGTTGACTTCAGGTGTGGAACACCGGTCACTCATGTTGGTAATAACTAGGTCTAGGATATTGTTGCCCCTTGTGGGGGTGTGGATAAATTGATCCAGGGCATTGGAATTTATGAATTCTAGAAAGCATTGAGCAAAGGAGTTGTACATGAGTAGTTTTCCCAGTCAATCATAGGGTAGTTGAAATCACCCATTATTAGGGTGTTTGGTTGAACCCTAATATTTTCCAGTATATCAAGAAATGAGGAGTGGGAATCCTGGGGCATGGTGGGGGATCTGTAGCAAGCTATAATTTGGATTGCTGTTTTGCCCAGAGTTAGTTGCACTTGGATAACCTCAGATGCATTATGCTGCACAACTAGCCTGGATGTGTGGATATCCTTAATGAATATGGACACACCTCCGCCTTTGTTGTTCTGGTACAGGTTAGATGGCCGAAAAGTGTGGTATGAGTTATAGCCTGGTAATACAGGGGTGCTCACTAGAGCCTTGAACCAGGTCTCAGTCACTGCACAGATATTGATGTTCTCTATTTTAAGGAGTGCCTCGAGTGAGTGCAGTTTGAGATTTCAACTTCTAGCATTGAGTAGCATTACCCTCAGTTTTTTCTTGCCTGTTCCTGTTACAGTGGTGAATTTGTCATTTGAACCTTGCCTAAGAAGGCACTATAGGGGCAGCAAGACCCTTAGCCAGTATCGGGAAACCCAGGGGCAACAGGTGCAGTCCATCTCTGGCAAAGCATCGTGATCTGTCAACCATGTCGTCCCAGGCAGACAGATACTTGATCCCCTTAGAATGAGACCAGAAGCTTAGCCAATTGTTGAAGTCAATCATTTTGTCCTTGTACTGTGGTATCATTCTGGGCAATGGCAATACCTACCTAGGCTACAAGATCAGAGAGCTCTTCCATGTCTCTTTAAATGTAGTCCATGGAGGTACATCTCAGGTCGTTCACACCAACATGGACAATGACAGAGTCATATTTGTACTTGTTGTGGAGTGACATGAGTGTGTGGGTTATGTGGCAAATCCTGGCACCTGACAGGCAGCTGACAGTAACCTTCTCCTTGTTTAGCCTGGTGAGTGGGACATCAGTGTGCCTGACTATAGAGTCACCTATGACTAATGTGTTGGGTATGTAGTTTTGCTTTATGGGCTGTGGCTTATTGGCACACTGAGTCTGTGGGCTATGTGTCATTTGAGTTGTGATGAGGGGGGGAGGTTGCTTGCATTTCTGCTTTGGAGGTCTCTGTTGCTTGAACAGATTATTATTGAGAGCCTCCGTGAATGCTTTTGTGTTTCTATGTGTGGATTTTGGTGGTGTAGGTTTAGTGGGACTATGTTATGAGTGTGGTGTTGTGCAAGTGTTTATCTTTTCCTCTTGACTATTAAGTACAGTCTTGGTTGGAGATAGCTTTACCTTCAGGTTGGCTAGATAAGTGCATCTTTCAAAGGTTGTGGTGTTGGGTGGTAGGAGGAGAGGGTTGTCTGTGTACATGAGGCAATTGCTACATTGCCCCAAGATGCCCAGATTCATCAGATAGACAGGAGAGAACACTGGGAGCTGACACTTGCACATGCCTGAATAAAAAACGACTTTCCTCTAGACAAGTGAGAAAGGTGAGTATAAGAGCTGTTTTTCTCTAAGCAAGTGAGGAAAGTAAGTACAAAAACTATTTTCCTCTAGGTAAAGAGGAAGGTTGAGTGCTGTAGTAATTTGTAGCTTATTTAGTGCTAACAACAGGTTCTGAACAACTGCTGAGCTTGAATAAGCAAATTCAAGTGCTAAAACTAAGAATCTGTACCTGGATCATGTGGTAGATAGGCGACCTAGTGCTTACCACTCCCACTGATAAGCTAGAATGCTTCCCCCCAACACAGAAAGGCTTGGGGGGCTCAGAAGCTTACAAACAGTCCTGGTTACAGCAAATCTGTATCTGGACTAGACTAGTTACAGGAAAGGCAGGAAACAAGCTTAGAATTTTTTTTTGTAAAGTGGAAAGGGAGAAAGGAGAAAAGGAAGATAATTGAAAATTAAGGACCTAAGTGGCATGCATTTCACAAATGTTCTTTTTGTATTAGGTAGAATGAGCTAGTGACACTAGATTGGAATAGAGCTGGGGTACAGCTGAACAGATGGGACTGGTAGGAGTGTGTGAAGTCAAAATATGATCTCACTGTACTTGGTTGAGTGAGCAAATGAGAAAGACCCAGGAGGAGTATTCCAACACAAATTTACTGAAGGGGTGGGCATATCCAAAGCCACCAAGATTAATACCAAAATAAGAACAAGGAGGGAGGTTGTGAAACTAACTGCAGAGAGAGAGAGAGAGACACCACAGTATTCTATGAAACAATTAAACAGAAAAATAAATAACTACAGAGAGACACAGACCAGAATATTCAATTAAACAATTAATTAGCCTGGGAAGTGAAGGCAAGTGACACACATTGATTAATCTGAGCTAACCCAGATTAATGTTGATTATTACTTTCAGACCTGTTTCATAGAAATACCTTTGCATGTTGTATGTGTCTGTGTATATGACAACTTCCACTCATCTGCATTTGCCTTACTAATAGTAAGGAACTAGGGAAATGTAAAATTGTTTACATATAGATGGGAATATAGTATATCCATCTCATATTTGTGTATCTGTCTAATGTTTGTGTGCTCTGAGTATCAGGCATCTCTGTATTTAATGTTGATTTGAAGCCCTTTATCCAAGGTTTGATCACTTCTATGTTGTATCTTATTCTAGTATTACATTTGTTTTGTTTTAAGTATTCTGTTCTATTGGAGTTTTAAGAGTTCCCCTCCCACTCACCCAGTCCTTGTTGTGTTCTTAAATTTGGTGGCTTTTGAGTTGCCCACCCCTACTATAAGTCTCATTTTGGCCACTCCTCCCAGTCCCATCCCATCATCTTCTACTGAGTAGAAGAGAGCATTTGCGAAGCCCCCTCCCCCTGGTTTCCCATACACAAATTATCGTGTTTCATCCCTTCCCACTTAATGTAGTAAAATAATTCTACTGTATTTGTGTTGGTTCCTACTTTATCAGTTTATTTTGTTTTTGTTGTCTGTTCTTAACAGTACTCAATTGCACTTATTCTGCTGCATTCATTACTGCTTGTTAGTAGCCGGATTAAATTGTAACTGATATTCTAAGCCTTTTGGTTTAATCACTTGGGCTTCAGGTCAGCTATTTTACATTAAGAAGGTTTGTGGTTCACACTTTTGTGGGAGGAGCGGATAGAGCCAGCCCTTCTGAGCTGGAAATTGCTGGTTAAAGGCTTATTGTCAAAAGAAACTCTTTGTCAAGCTACTATTGCAGAACAACACACGGATCACTAAAATGCTCAAATTTAATAAGAAGCTTTTGGGTTATCCACCCTTCATCAGCATATAAAACAATGAATATTCTTTGTTTTAAATAGAGGTTGAATTAAAGTCACATGATTCAGCCAGCCTACCAATTACTTATTCAAACCTAACAATTAAAGCAATAACATACAATTCCTATTTACATTTAAATTCTAAACAACAAATACCTTAAAAACATGAATTATAAAGCATGTATGGTATATAAATAAGTTCACAAAGAACATCAAATGAATTATAAACTTCCTTCAAATATTTTCTCTCTGTCTTTTTACCAGTATTGGCTTTAAGCTAAAAGTACTATTTAAGCCTGGTGGTGAATCTGCTTGCAGCCTAACAATACATTCATATTCTCTCAACACAAGTTCATTATTTATGTCACCTCCCCTTGGGTTAGTAGTTAATACATTTACCCCTCTGAATTTGAAAGTGTGCGCACTAAAATCCATAATGTGCTTGAATAAACCATTACTTGGTACCTTCCTTTTTATTTCTGACTTGTGCTCAATAATACGATCCTTTAATCTCCTCATCGTTTTGCCTATGTAAAATGCCGTACATACTGTGCATGTTGCGACAGTGATAATGAATCAAACAGATTATATGAATAAATTTAAGAACTTTCTGGCAGGCCCTGTAACATTCAAGCAGATAACGTTTCTAGAGATAAAGGGTTATATCTCAGAAGTAAATATGGTCATTTATGATATGCAGTTAAACCAAAAAATATCTACAGACATGTTTAATTACTTTACAGTACCCTGTCCCAAGACACCACAGATATATGGACTTCCTAAGATACATAAATCCTTAGAAGACCCACCCTTGAGGCCCATAGTTTCAGGCAAAGGATGGATAACGGAACCGATAGCCAAGTATTTGCAGATAAAATTATCTAAATATTTGACAAAATGCACTAGTATTATAAAAGATACTGTACATGTTTTGGAAAAGCTTTCTAAATGGTACGAGCAAGAAAGTAACAGTGATTATTTGCTCGTAACACTGGATATAACTTCGTTATTCACGGTTATTCCTATAGATTATGGTGTGGAAGCGATAAGAAGGTTTCTCTGCACAGAAACTGATTTACAATCTAGAGAAATAGAGAATATCTGTATGCTTCTAGAAGTGGTTTTGAAAAAAAATGTGTTTATCTTTGATAATATTCCGTACTGGCAAATTACTGGTGTAGCCATGGGTACACCAGTAGCAAATACATTTGCGAATTTAGTGCTCTATCAGTGGGAAAAGGAATACATATTGAGTGATTGCAATGCACTTAGTAGTAATGTAAAGTCATACTGCAGATTTGTAGATAATTGTTTTCTTGTCTGGGATGGCACTACTAAAGATTTGACAAATTATGTCGCATACTTAAACACAACTACAAATTTTCTGAAGTTTAAAATGTTTTTTTCACCTGTGGACATAGTGTTTTTGGATGTGATTGTATATAAGAAACAGGATAAAATAGAAACCATGATTTATAGGAAGTGCATGCAAATAGGTATTTGAAAAGAAATAGCATGCACGCTCCGCATATGTTTAAAGGCATCCTCAAATCACAACTAATAAGAGCTAGTAAATTGAATAGTGAGGAAAATAACTTTATAAATCAAGCTAACTTGATGAAGGATGAATTCATTGAGAATGGTTATCCTATGCATAGTATAAATACCATATTTAAGGATGTAGTCTCAGGTAGGAAAGACAAATATAAACCTATTTTTGGTAGAAGTACATCAATAGTAGCACAGAATACATATGAGAATAATAATAATAGTAATATAGTAAGGTATGTAACCACATTTAATGGTAATACAAACGAAGTATGTAATATTATACAGAAAAATTGGATAATTTTATTAGCAATGCCAGAAATAAAAGATTTGATAGGTATAAAACCAAAGTTTGCTTTTAGGAATGAGGAGACATTAAAACAAATTTTACGTTACAAAAACTTTAAGAATAAAGAAGTAACACCCCATTGTAGAAAAGGTACTTGTAAATGCTTTAATTGTACTTGCTGCATAGATATTTTTGATAAGAATGAAGATTTTCAACATCCAGTAACAAAAGAAAAATTTGTTTTTAATTGTTCAGTGAATTGTAATACAACAAAATTAGTATATTTAGCAACATGCACAGTATGTACGGCATTTTACATAGGCAAAACGATGAGGAGATTAAAGGATCGTATTATTGAGCACAAGTCAGAAATAAAAAGGAAGGTACCAAATAATGGTTTATTCAAGCACATTATGGATTTTAGTGCGCATACTTTCAAATTCAGAGGGGTAAATGTATTAACTACTAACCCAAGGGGAGGTGATATAAATAATGAACTTGAGTTGAGAGAATATGAATGGATTGTTAGGCTGCAAGCAGATTCACCACCAGGCTTAAATAGTACTGTTAGCTTAAAGCCAATACTGGTAAAAAGACAGAGAGAAAATATTTGAAGGAAGTTTATAATTCATTTGATGTTCTTTGTGAACTTATTTATATACCATACATGCTTTATAATTCATGTTTTTAAGGTATTTGATGTTTAGATTTTAAATGTAAATAGGAATTGTATGTTATTGCGTTAATTGTTAGGTTTGAATAAGTAATTGGTAGGCTGGCTGAATCATGTGACTTTAGTTCAACCTCTATTTAAAACAAAGAATATTTATTGTTTTATATGCTGATGAAGGGTGGATAACCCGAAAGCTTCTTATTAAATTTGAGCGTTTTAGTGATCCGTGTGTTGTTCTGCAATAAAGGCTTATTGTGTCTGTTTACTTTCACTGTTTTTTTCTGAAATTGGTGCACCTTGTTTGCTGTAGCATAGACTAGATTCAGACCTGCTGAATCTAGCTTTGTTTGTATAACTTGAGCACTAATCCAGGCCATCTTTTTGGAGAGGGTTCCCCTGCACCCTAGTTGCAGGAGTGTGCAGTTAGAACATGTCTGATCGAAGACCACTGGAACGGGGCTCAGTTTTGATCTTTTTTATTGTTTAATTGCTTAATCTGTTTAAATCAGTTTGCTCTTGTTTGCTACTGTTATATTTAATTGTGTATATGCTCTCCTGTGTTAAATTGACCTAAACAGAGTTGAAATATCTTTAGCATAGTCTGGTTACAGGTTTTTGCTTTATTCAGATCGGTTTGTGTGATTCCTGCATTTCCTAATATGCCATCTTGTGTTGATCAGGGCCTGCCTGCATTTAATGGGAGTAAGTGAACTGTTTGGAACTGGTCTGGCATAGGGTGTTGAGATAAGAGCTCAGGGACAAGTGTTGGTTGGTCAGTTCCAGTGTCTCTATTTTACCTTTGTTTTTGTGGCATTTAAAACCAGCATCTGTATGGGTTTGTGCTTGTGTCCCTTTTGCACACTACCGCTGTGCAGTTTTAACCCTTTGTGACGTACCTCAGTTGCATTTTTCCCCTTACCAGCACTCCTGTGTGAGTGAGGCCATCACCTGCAGCTACTGTATTGATTTTGTCCAGCCATACTCACAACTAGGTACTCTCCTCAGATAGTAACCACTCTACTATCCCTGACCTCTGTTTCACAGATTCTGATAACCATGGATGGACAATGTGAGACAGTGTAGCAACTGCCTTATGTACACAGACAACCCTTTGCTACTACGACCTAAGAGCTCAATATGTGAGAGATGCAATCGCATTAAGAACCTAGGATCCTTGCTGTCTCAGTTAAAAGCCAGTAGATGATTAACAGACCATGATGCTTTGCTACAGATGGTCTTCATCTCTCTCCCTGGGCTTTAGACTTCTGGCAAAGGCTCCTGCCTCCCTCATAGTACCTTTTTTTAGCCAAAGTCATGACCACAATATTACCGTCATGAATAAGTCATATAAACAAAATTAAAGGTCATGCTGCTAACTGCTAAGAGTTTTAGCATGAACCTGCATTCATTGCAAGCATTTCTTGCCCTGCAGAATGCTGACATATGTGCAGTCACTGGAACCTGGTTCAAAGCTGTGGAGAGCACCCCAAGCTTACCAGGTTACTCATCCTACCATACTTTCATACAACAAATGGAGGGCTACAAAGCCAAAGGAGGTGGAGTTCCAATATTTATCAAAGACATACACACCTCCAGGCTGGTCAAATGGCATGATGCACAAGGGACACTGCAAGTGCAGTTAAATGTTGACAAAACACATACTCAAATCATAGCTAGCTACAGACCCCCATCCATGACTCAGGACACCTACTCCACCTATCTGGACTTACTTTAGTCCATCAAGATTAAACCTTCTATCCTTATCCTGGGTGACCTTAACTACCCAACCATAGTCTGCAAGACCTGTTGTAGCCCAAACTTGAATGGCCAGAGATTCCACGATTTGGCAGTGGCAATGCATTGGATCAGCTGGTTGACAACCCTACAAGAGGTGAAAATTTCATGTACCTGGGTCCTAACCAACACGACTAGCCACTGTAGCTCTCCTACAGTGTCATCCTCCTTGATAAGATCCGACCATAAAGTGATCACTTTTGAAGTCACCATCTCCCCTGAGCCCCCCCTTATCAAGGTCACATGAAAAAACATGTTTGAAGCTGACTACAATCTCCTCAGAGCAGGTATAAGGACCTGCACTGTTTGCACAGCCACCATCCCTTGAGTTGGAACTAGCACTAATTTCCAAGCCTACACCAGGAAAATATGTGAGCACATGAATAGCTGTATGGACTCAGCAATACCTGACAGGAACAAATCATCTTCCTCAAGGAAGAGTAAACCTGTCTGGTGGACAGCAGCAATAAACAAAGTCTGTAATACAAGAAGGAGGTAATTGCTGTCCAGGGCCAAGGAGGAGCAGGTGCCAAGTTTGAAGCAGTCTCTCCTTTGTTTGAACAACCAAATAAAGTCACTAGTGAAATCCTCTAAGGCTAACTTCAAGTCCAAATTGGCCGCATTCACCAAGGACAACTAAAAGGCCTTCTTCACATATGTCCACAATCCCAAAGGCAACACCCAAATCCGCTCTAAACTGGTGGTCAATAACACCATATAAACAAATGCCATATATATATAGTCAACCTACTGACAGAGAGGTTCAGTGAAAACTTCACTCCCCTGTTCCCCCATCAGTACACCAGGACACATCCAGCACCTGCCCCCCTCCCCTCAACACCATGGAGCAGGTTCTTAATGCCCTCTCAAAGGCAAAAAAATGAAATCTCCATTGGACCTGATAGCATCCCTGCCTGTATCCTACATGAACTCAAGCATGAGCTCTCAGCTCCATTAGACACCCTATTCAACCACAGCAGAGCACCTGCTTTATCCCAGCTGCATGGAGGACAGGTACTGTCATCCCCCTACACACAGGTGGTACATCCACTGACCCAGGCAATTATAGACCAATCAACCTAACTAGCCTGATCCACAAGGCCATGGAATGCATTATTATAGACCTTATAAACAAGGACATTGGCAACCTCCAAATGCTGTACCTCACACAGTTTGGTTTTGTCAAAGGGAGATCATAGTTGTTAAACATGGTTGACTTCGTCAAAACGGTCACCAAAGCCATAGACAATGGGAAGATGCTGCACAGTGCTTACCTTGACCTAGCCAAAGACTTTGACACTATTCCACAATCAGGCATAATATATAAACCCTCCCGGCTAGGTATCAGCCCACATGTTACCAGATGGATAGGTAACAGGTTCACTGATAAAACCCACTCAGTCAAAGTAGAGGAAGCCACCTCTAGTAGTAGGCCCATAATGAGCAGTGTACCCCAAGGATAACTCTTGAGGCCTCTACTGTTTGGTATATACTTGTCTGAGGTGCAAGCCACAACTAGTGGTCTGTTGCTGACCAAGTGTGCAGATGATTGCAAGCTGGGTGCTTTCTTAAATTCTCCTAGTGATGTGAACATCCTCCAAGAGGGCCTTACCCAAACTAATGACTGGTGCCAGAAGCATGGCCTCAAAATGAATGCTGAGAAATGCATCATTATCCCCTTTGGGGAAATTGTCATCCTGACTACTTATGGCATTAATAACAACATACTAAGCATGCAATCAGTCATGAGGGGCATGGGCACCCAGGCTGATAGCAACCTGACTTTCAAGCACCACGTTGCCCCATTGTGCAGAAGGCTATGTACATGGTCCACATCATAAATCAGGATATGTCATCCAGGAACAAGGAGGTCATATCACCCATGTACTCCTCCCTTATCAGACTCATTATCAAGTACAATGGCACCTTTGGCTTATACCTTGCCATACACATGCAGCAGATGGAGAGACCACAGAGGTTCCTGACCAGGAAAATCCAGGGTCTCAAACACCTATCCTATATAGATAGGCTAAAAGCCCTGTCCCTCTATTCAGTCTCATACAGACTTCTCAGAAGTGACCTGTGTCTGGCATACAAGGCCATATCTGACCCAGCCTTGATGGAGTTGCTGCATATCCGTAAGACAAACTAAACTCATGCAACCCACATGCAAGGCTTTAACCTGGTATGTGGCATGAATAGAACTTGTTTGTGGGATAGATCTGTGTCCCACAGACTTGGCCATCTGTGGAATAGAGTCACTATCCATGTCATGCAGTGTACCTCTCTAGCCCTCTTTAAGAGGAACCTGGACAACTGGATGGGAAACAGAATATACACCCCAGGAATCTCACCTGTGTCCCTGCTGGACAGGGGAAACAGGTGCTGACTTTGATTGAACATGGGAAAAAGTCTTGGCTAGGCCTATAAGGGCCTCCAGGCCAATATCCTAGTATCATCCTATGAACCTATGAACCTATTACCATAGATGTTTGCTGTAATTATTTCAGACTGTCCTGTAATGTTGTTTGAAATTATTCCCTGTGAGTCTGAACTCTGTAGTTACTGTATTGATTGAGTATTGTCTTGTTCCTTTATTAGTTATTATTAAATATAGGTAAACCTTGCCATTGTGTATGGTCTGTATAGAACTAAGTAAGCTCTAAGAGTACTTGCATGTGTATTCAGTGACACTGCATAGCCCACTCCAATAGGCTCAGTCTTGTTCACACTCACCATTTGGCTATTAGGCACATTGCACAGTAGAATTCATCACCCTTTGGTAAGGGCTTTACATTAGCTGATAATTGTGGCAGTCAGAACAACTTTTAAGTGTGGGGAAAAGGAGCCATAGCTGGTAAACCTGTGCCAGCCTTTCCCAGGAGTGTGTGTGTGTGTGTGTGTGTGTGTGTGTGTGTGTGTGTGTGTGTGTGTGTGTGTGTGTGTGTGTGTGTGTGTGCGTGTGTGTGCGTGTGTGTGTGTGTGATTCATAAATCATATCTCAAAGTGTGTGTGTCAGCTACTTGGGCAGGGACACAAAGCACCAGTCAGACAGAAAGGGTGATGGATGTCTTGGCTTAGGCACTCTGCTGAGATGTTAACCATACAGCTGTGCCAGTGGAGAGTCTTATTAGGGATCCGGAGAGAGAGGGAGAAACCAGCCCCAGACTGTGATCTCTGTGTGACCTGAAGGGTAATTGTACTTTACTGTGTGTGTACTTGTTATCCTCCCATTGTGTACATCCATCACTGGTGGTAATGGTGTGGATTGAGGCTCCTTGATTCATGGACCACTGCAGGTGTATGTACTGGTGAATACAGCTGACATAGCACATCATGTGCCATCCTTGAGCCCCTCTCAGTCTGCCAATGTCATGCAGGATTATTTCACAGATTGTCCTGGTCTCCCTGACCATTCCTGACATATTCTGGCTAGTTCATTGTGTACTCCACACCTGTATCTGATTACCTGACACCTATGGCTAACATACCTGGTGAGCCCCTGTAGCAGGACAGCAGGTTATATGTACTAGTAGTGGGGGGAATGCTGGCTCTGGCTCAGCAGCAGTGCATACATACTGAGCATCCAATGTAAGGGAATGGATACAGTACCAGATATTTATGTACCATTACTGTGTCCCCAGGGGTCTGGCATGTCACGGGCACATTCCCCAAATTATGTGGACAACCATCACATATTGTCCAACTGGTGTGCGGGAATACACATTTGTCTGACAGGAGGTCTACATCTATCAGGCACATGTATCCATTCTGTAAACATCTGGGTACTGCAGATGTCAGACACCTATGAGGAGGTCACCCTATAACATATATGCACTGGTCTCTTTTATTGTGTACCCCAGATGCTTCTGGGATGTCCACATGCACCAGTAGTAGCACTCATCTCTTTGTCAGATGTAGGCTGGATGACATGGTACTGTAACGTTGCCAATAGGGGACACCCAGCAGTCGATGCCAGTGATGTGTGTGGACACATAACAACAAAGTATGTCACAGCAGTCAGGCCATTTCTGGTAGTCCTGGTACCATCCCAGGTTACTAGGCTATGGACCCTGAGCAGCCATGCGGCTAGGCCACATGTCAGCCCATGTGTATTTTAGGCAGCAGCTGATGTCCCCATCAAACAGGCACACAGGTGGTATCCCAAGGGTGTATGTGCTGTTAACCATACATCTGACTGGGTTACACCTGCAAAGGTTTAGGTAGCTACCCTGCCTGATGTGGACAGGGTGCCCAATCCACTGCAGGGTGATTGTGTGTGACACACATGTGAGCTGCCAATAAGGCCCGTCCAGGTCACTCAATAGTTTGAGGGTGTGTGTGTTAACACAGTGGAGCTTGACTTGCACTCATGCAGCAGTTCCAGCAATGTGGAGTCCATGATTGCTTTGCATGCCACAGTGAGGTCACTCCTGAGGAGTATGTATGACACTGCGTAGAGGTTTGGCTTTATAGCCTATTGGTGTACAGTAGATGTTTGATGGCCTGGTATTCCCTGGTGGAAAACCTCTGTGATGTCCTCCACTGCTGCATGTGCTGTGTGATGTAAATAATAAATGGAAGATTGTGCACATTAATGGTCCATATTTGAGGAAAACATGAAACATCAAGGATCGGGGGGGCAATGCATGCTGTAATGCCAGTATGTTGACAATACCCACACGCATACTGTACTCATAGATGGCAGGGGTGTGATGTGGGGGTTAGTGATGGATAGTGCTGGCAAAAGTGGATGTGAAGGGTCTGTACATAATGGTGACCAATGTATGTGGTCCTGTGATGTGTTCTCCTGTTTATGCGGTCCTGTGATGTGTTCCTCTGTTCATATCTTTCAGGTGGGATGTACCAGAGATGCAACCTGCCCTTCTCAGATGCCGAGACTGTGGCAATCATTGATGCCCTCAGACTCCATCACAGGGTACTGTTGAGAAGGAGCTGGCAAAACCTGCAGGAACGCACTGCCCTGTGGGTGGAACTGGTAGTGACAGTCAGCAATGTGGGACACTGGGACAGGACCTACAAACAGGTTTGACACTGTGCCACAGACCTGGTACACAATGCACAGCAAAGGGCTGGTGCTATGTCCAGGGACTGTGCTGGTACAGGTAGAGGGCCTGCTACTCAAGCACCACTCACAGCCCTTGAGGACTTTCTCGCAAACCTTGGTGCACCAACCACCTCCCAGAAAACCATTGCTACATATGTCATGGAGGTGGGTGGCACAGAGTCAACAGCCAAGGAGCATGCAGGTAAGGCCCCAGTGGGCATCATTTCTATACTGTAGCATTCATAGTGGCAGTCTTTGCATACCTGGATGCATATGTCAAGTCAAACTGCATTTGCAGGTTGGGTTTTGTTATGCACACAAGTGCACACCTTTTATGAATATCAGCAGTTTGGGTAGCATTACAGCTTGCTCTGTACATGTACATGATTGCACATATTATCCTGTGCCAATGCCACATGTGTGTGTGGAGACAATACCTCTCCGCCAAAACTACATAGGTCTCTCTGGTGTGGCTGGGGAACAGCAACCTGAAGCCAGTGAGTGTGGAACTGTCTTTTTTGTCTCACCAATACCGTAGGCATGTTGAGGGCTGCCAGTTTTCATTGCGCACAACTGTTACTCGTATAGCTGTTGCCACTGTGCTGTACAGGGGTACATTAGTATTCTGTACATGGGTGCACCATGAGTTAGGTGAAGGTCCATCACCTACTGCCACTCCTCACATATCTCACAGGTGTAAAGTAGTAGCAACATTAACTGGATTTAGCTGCACTGCATGTTGATGAGGGCCTGTCCAGAGTGTATCTGTTGTTTTCTGAATGTGTGTTGTGCATGTCATCATTCAGAAAGTGTGATCTGTATAATGTCTTTGTGCAACCTCACCTTTGTGTGTGTGTTTGTGTGTGTGTGTGTGTGTGTGTGTGTGTGTGTGTGTGTGTGTGTGTGTGTGTGTGCACGCGCATATATCAGCAAACATTATAGTGCAAGTATTAATTTACATGTTGTCTTCCCCTCACAGGTGAACATAGGGGTTGGGGTATCTTCCCCTCACAACCTGATATCAGTGTCTTATTGGACTCTGATGATGGTGGTCATAGTAGGGCACAGGTGGGTTTGTTGGGAGCTGAATATGTACCATTGGTGACATTCCACTTCCACCAACAATGTCCCCGCACACAGTCAGTATGCTCACACATACCCAGCCCTCAGCAGCCACCAATATTGGACAGTCGGTGGATGGTGGCATACAACAGGCTAGTGTGGTGACTATGGCATCTGTGAGTGTAGATACAAGCCATAGCCAGAGAGCTGGTGAGGTCCCACACAAGTAGATTGACAGGAGTGCTCAAAGGAGGACTGCTGCCCATCCAGCCCTTGTCAGAGGTGTCACAGTAGTGTCACTTGATGCATGTTTCGGTCCATCATGGAGGGATAGGCACATTGTGAATGGTACAACAGACAGACGCTCAGGGTCATGGATGCAACATTACCTCCCATGCGTGATGACCTCCATGGCATTGCTGAAGGCGCACGTCATTTTGCTGATGTTATGGACAGATTGTGGGGTGAGTAATTGTCAGTGCTGAACCGTGCAATGTCTGTGCTTGAACATGTGGTGGGAGCAGACAGTGTAACTTTGCATGCATACCCCTAGACACAGCCGCTAGCCTTCATACATGTCACCTGGGTGTTCTGTAGGACCACAGGTTCATAGATACAGAGAAGGTTACTAGTGTACTGGCCCTGGGTCCCTCACAAGCCTGGCCATTACTGTATCCCCAACAGTATTATCAAGTATCACCTGATGCCCCTGCCATTGCTGGACACAGGTTGAACCACAGGGACAGACAAATCAGTGTATACCAAGATTATATATTCCCCATTCTGAAGGAGGGATGGGCCTTCTTTAAATTGATTACATGTATAGATCTGCAATCATGGGACTCCACACATATTTACTTACCTCACAAGATCCAAATGTAGTGAAAGTTTTGAAACATGAGGAGAATAAATCTAAGATGACATATCTGCTTAATTTAGCAGAAGCATATCAATGTCAAGCAGGAATTGAAATCAAACCAGAAGTAGATAAAAATCAGGCAGCAACTGAATGTGCTAAAAAAACAAAAGAAAGAATATAAGGTGAAGGATCAGATAAGAAGGCAAGAAATGTGGAAAAAACATAAATATAGTTGCAAGTAAAGAAATCTTCTGGAAGAGCCTCATGTTGATCAAGAATGAACACAGGAATGGTTAAAGAGAGGTGAATTCACATCAAGAAATGAAAGGTTAATTTTGGCAGCCCAAGATAGTTGGCTACATACACACTGGTTTACAAAGTCCATTGAACATATGGAAGAAGCAGACATATGTATGCTTTGTAAAACCAAATTGGAAACAGTCACACACCTTGTTGCTGGTTGTGATGCACTAATGGCAGAGGGACTGTATATTGAAAGGCATAATAATGTGGTGAGACTGTTACACTGGAGATTGTGCAAACATTATGGTATCAAAGTGGCTGAAAAACACTGGAAACATGAGCCACAAAGAATCATAGAAAATGATGAAGTTTATATCACATGGGATCACCCAATACCAACAAGATCCATGCTAGAAAACTGGATATAGTGGTCCAAGAAAAGAAGACAAAAATAGCATTGATCATTTAAATTGCCACACCTAGTGACAACAGTGTCTTGTGTACAGAGAGACACAAAGTCATAAAATACCTTGATCTACAGGCAGGAACAAGAGCCATGTGGAAGAAAGATACCCAGACAGTTCCAATAGTAGTAATAGCAACGAATCTTATAAAAAAGAATTTACAGTCATATTTAGATATGTTACAAATTCATATAACACCATACGAATTGCAGAAGGAGTCATTACTGGGCACATTGCGGGTGCAGCGAAGAGCACTTTTGGCTGACATCAAAGAGTGAAACAATACTAATTTCATTAACTTTAATCATACTTTAACTTAGGAATGGGGTCCATTCCCATCATGGTATTAGAACTCAAAAGACTTGGAGAAATTAAAAACAACAGATTTTTTCCCCATCCACTTAACCTAGATGCAGTGGATGAGGGTATGTATGGTACTGTGTTTGACATGTTTGGGGAGTGTAGTCCTGGCACAGGACATCCTCTGGTAGCCAAACCTGACTCTCCAGCATGTGTTTCTACTATCTCATATGAGAGTCAGGCCTCTCATTCTGGGAATGCACATAGAGTTATACTTTCGTACATGGGGCAGCTGTTGAAGGGCTGAGCACAACATTGCCATCTAGGTATGCCACAGACACCTGTGGAAAACGTGACTGGTGACCAGTGGGGCAGTACTGATTACAGGCTGTCTGCATGGAACAGGTGTTGAGGGCTGTGGCGGACCTTTGTGGGTGTTAACATAGACTTTACATGTTCTGCAGATGTCTGCATAGGTGCATAGCAGACCAGCCATGCTGCTAATATAATGTTATACTGACTGATGACTATCCAGAGGTAATGTCCACCTTTTGTCTGGATGGGTTCCTTTTACCTATGTGGTAAACCACATACAAGCAATTCCTGCCCACTGCCACTACTTGTTACTTGAATGCAACATTGCTGCCATCTTGAGTACCCAGGTTTGTCATCACAGTCTGTGTGTTTATGAGGTTGGTGCTGATGTAGCACATAATGGGGACATGTCCTTGCCATATAGCATGCTGACACTGTTGTCTGCATTCAGCTTGAGGCCTGGATATTCACACCATTCCATACCCACTGTATGGCCCATTACAGTATGTTTACAGCATTTTGTGGCTCAATGACAGACTGCACAATGCTTACAGTTGACACAGCCTTAGGTTGTACCTACATATGTGGGTGGTGGCAGTTAGCATTCATGCTTACATACATGTGGGTAATTGGGGGCAGCAGGTAGCCACAGGGCATTCACATGTCTACATATTGCACACACATAGGTGACACAGATTGTGGTTGCCACCTTATCAGATGTGGACTGTGGGACACGTCTTGTAGTAATGTGACAGTTGGCAGGACACAGCAATTGCAATACACAGGACTTCCTTTGCTTTGCTACTATGACACCTTATTTGTGTGACATTACCTTAGCTTACCCTATTTGTCATAACATTACTGTACTTCTGATGTGCAATAACTGCTCTATGCAATTAGCAGACAACTGTATGAAATGTCTGTTTTACACTCTCAGGACTTCTTTATTGTTTCAGTTGTTATCACAGGTCACACCTTGGCAAACATGGACTGCAACCTTAAGGGTGGTACAGATGGTGGTCATACCAGTGACCTCTACACATGCCTGCAGATTGTCCAGATGTTTGCCACAAATTTGACCTCTGTTTGCCATAACATTGTGGTATTCTGGCAAACTGTTTGAAAATCATGACACACCAACATTACAGATTAATGACGGATATTATCATGTAGCAACACATACAATTTGGAAAGTGCATTCAAATGCACAACCTGTTTTGGTATCTATTTCCATGCATGTCACAGCAATATGTGAAGGTTGTGCTCAGTGTTTGGTCTTTGCCCCACTTTTCTATACGTTTTTCACCAGATGTTTTTCTGTGAGGGGTTTGAGAGGTATGCTAGCATCCATAACACAGTTAGACTGCTGTAAGGGGATGTACCTACATACACACACGCACACACACACACACACACACACACACACACACACACACACACACACACACACACACACACACACACATGCACACAACCTGCCCTTGCTGATAGTAGAACTTCTACCTGCCTAGTTTTTCAAATGATACTGCTATATATATATATATATATATATAGAGAGAGAGAGAGAGCACAAGCACCACAGGGCTACTATAGTGTTGCAGTGTCTGACACTACTATTCAAGTGGGTGATAATTGCAGGTGCTGTTAGGATTGCCAGTGGGGTTTCACAGACCCTTAACATGATGGAGTCATCTGTAACACCCACACTGCTGCATGGGGACATGCATTGAAACACACAAGCACACAAAGTTGACACTTTTCTGATTGGAAGACCTACCTATCTAGTTATGTAGAATACAGAGTGACATGATGATTGCATGTGCCATAGTGCCTTTGTGCTAGGAAACGTGTAACTGTTCTTGTAAGGTGGATGACATCTATAGTGATTATGTTGGCAATAGGGGAGTTAACAAGGTGTAACAGGAACAGAAAAATGGTATAACCATCGCATACACACAGGCAAGACAGCCACAGGGGATATGCATACAGAAACACACTCACACAGTTGACAATGGACAGAATACAACTCTTACCTATCTACCTGTATGTACTATAGTGCTACATACATATTGGATGCACCACAGAGATTATATGCCAGGGACATAAATCACAACCTCCTACACTAATTAATCTTGGGAATGCCTTCATGGATGGTGGAATAAACCACCCACAATAGTAACTGTTTTCCCATATTACTCTTACAAACATGGACAAGTGATAGAGTAACAGAATTTGCATCACCATGATGTTTCAGACAGATATGATGTCTAAAGCTGACGTGTGTCACTACGGCAACTGTCACATATTTGCCAATTATGTGTCATAAAACCCCATTGTTAGGGGTCATGGACCACATATATGTTGCAAACATCTGGACATTCTGCATATATCTTTAGAGATGAGTGGTATGGCCTGCAGAGTTTAACATGGTGCATATAAGGTGGATGACAGCAACAGTCCCTTTAAGGTAATGCCATGGGGAGGGGGACAACACACCTTAAAAATGCTATAGCAACACACACAACAGCCACAGGGGATACCCTTCACACACAATCGCATATACAGTAGTATAGTTGGCTGTCTTGAGACTCAAACCAGTACCTACCTACTTGCATGTATTATAGTACTCCCTACTTATTGCATATGCCACAGAGCTTATATGCCTGCAAACTGTCCAACAGTGGGACACACACACACACACACACACACACACACACACACACACACACACACACACACACACGATATGGGTTGCACACACAGTCACACACAGTTGCCAATGCTGAGATTAAACCCCCTACCTTTCTAGTTATTTATATTACAGTGCTATGCCATTATCGCATGCACCACATGGCTTATAGGGTTGAAGAGTGTCCAAAGGTACTTCTAAGGTGAATGACATTAGCAGGCCATGCAAGTAATACAATGTGGGGGGGGGTGCCAGGTTGGAACAGGCCTCAAAATGGTACAACCAACACACACACTCACACCCATATACACACACACACACACACACACACACACACACACACACACACACACACACACACACACACACACAAGTGATATGGGTCTCATGCACATGCACGCAGTCACCAGTGCTGAGATTAGATCCCCTGCCTATTTATTTACTTCTACTATAGTGCTATGTCATTATCACACACAAGCACATATACAGTAGTATAGTTGGCTGTATTGAGACT